>NC_059185.1:8898297-9198297 GCF_020631705.1 Daphnia magna | reverse complement strand
ATTGCTGGGTATAGTTTTTCTTGGGTTCTCGGGTCGTTTATGACTGCTTTGCACTCTTCACTGGTTCTGATTATATCGAGGGCTTTATCCGCATCTTGTTGATTCTGGAAAGTAATGAAACCTTTGTCGTCTTTCGTGTTGACTCTGAGTGGTATTGGGTTTCCGATTTCTTTTGACTTAAGTAGCTTATCCATGAGGCCTACGTTAAGTTCTCCTGCGCTAGTCCGGTTAATTTTGAAGGCTACCGTTGTTTGGTTGTGTTTGTGGTTCTCCGATGGTCCTCTCGTGGCGGCAGCGTATGACTTTGTTCCTTCGTTACGTTGACTCGATTCGGTGTGCGCGGCTATTACCTTGTCAGCAAAGGCAAGTTTAGCCTCTTGAAAAAGTTGTTTTTGTTTCTCCAATTCGCTTGTCTTTGCGATCAGGAACGATTGTGTTTGCTTCAGTTGGACTTGGTATTTCCTTGCTGCATATGCAATATTGAGGGTGCGCTGGATAAGTTCCTTATGCGTTAATTCGCTCAGTTCCCTTTCGTCGACTTTGAGTAGCGAGTCTTCTAGAGAGTCGGCATGAGTTCTGTAGTTATGATCTAAGCACGTAGACTCTTTCTTCGGTGCACCTTGGTCCTCCGAGCTAGGTGATATTATTTGTGTATAGTTCCGTTTCAGTTGTTTACTTGTGTCCATGCTGGAATTAGGTGTAGACTGCTCAGTTGTTGCCTTCTTTATCTCTGTTCTGCAGTTAGGGCATAGCCTGTAGTTCCCTCTGCCCACACCTTTAGTGACAAATCTGTAGTTACATCGCTCGCATGTTCTTTCCTTCCCTTTTTGCGACCCGTCTGAAATAGTCGATTCGTCGAGATGATCGACGAGACTATCTTCGGGTGCAAAGGTGTTCCCTCCGCTCTCAGAATCCATACCTGAAACCAGCAGGTAGGACGAGAGAAGAAAGACACTTAGAAGGAGAAGGGCGGTGGCCCGCGGCTTTGACTGGGAATCAGACGGGGGGATGGGAGACTTTTCTGCTAACGAACTGTCACAGTAGCAAATTCTGATGTTATTGCGGAAATTTCGATTGAGAAAACGGTGTGAAAATCGGGTGCAGAGTGGTGAAACTTGTTTTGGTACACGCCCTGGTAGTTTTGCTATAGGAATACTTGAAAAAGAAACACTGATTTGCCGTAGAAATATTTTAAAATTGAAAAAACAGTGGGAGACGAGAGTAAGCACAGAATCGTTGATCAAGCAGACCATTCGATCCCTCACGCATCAACTAAGATAATAAATGGAGTATCGAATACGACCTCACTTCATTACTTTCCTTGCTATAACGATGAATTATCCAGATTAATGTTACCTCAGGAACTTGTTGTATTTCAACTTGGGCAGCTAGTTGACGTCGAAATTGCATGATGAAATCTTTCTCGATGACAGAATATGGATGTTGACTAAAGGTACGTCTACACTAGCAGTTTTTACAGACAAGTTACGGTCATACAGGCCTACCGGCATACAGTCTTACTGCCACGCTATTTCAGTTTTTCCGTAACGCAATCTACACTGCACATAGGTTTACAGACATCATACGGAAAATGGGCGTTGCAGAAGGCAGGGCAAACACTTTGTAACTTTGTAACTTTTGTAACTTTGTAATCGTGCAATGTAGTATTATACAATACAGGATGATTTTTAACACACAAAATGAACCTCTTGACGTCTTTTGTTTCTAGTTTCAGTCTACAAAATATTAAAATTGTACATAAACTGAGAAAAAGCAACAAATAGAATTAAAGTATTTACTTTTCGGTTATTTTCTTTGGGGATTTCTTTTCTTTGGAGATGGTTTGGGCCCCATGTTTTTTATTCAAATTCAAGTTTTTTAATACGCACAACGACTGTGGCAGACGAATTTCTACAGACAATGTTGCAGTCATGTGTGGTTGCATTAATAAAGAGTATTTGAAAATATATACTTTATTCTCATTGGCTGAACCTTATTTTTCATCTTACGGAAACTCTCACTTACGGGAAAAGTTTGAATCATTTCAAACTTTTTTTCTTACAGACACACAGGCATACAGGCATACGTTTACGGAAAATCGCTATTGTAGATTGAACGGAATAAGCTTTCCGTATGCCTGTATCGAGTCTGTATGTATGTATGACCGTAACTTGTCTGTAAAAACTGCTAGTGTAGACGTACCTTAAAGCGTTCGAACTTTTCGATCAAATTCGCATACTACCAAAACGAATAAAGAAAAGGGGAATAAAACGTTATTGTGCAGTTTTCCCACTAAAAAAATCATTTATCACCTGAGCATCAGTCAATGACTCAAGAAGAACATTCTCAATTTTTTGTTTTGGTATCCATTCAGACCCAAACAGAAACCTACATCCAATGGGAAAGTAAATTTTAGATATAAATAAAGAATAAACAAACGCAATTTACAATTCTATAGGTTTTTGGTTTTGAATTCCCCTGCTTATTATTTTATCTTCATGTCTCTTAAGGCGGCTGCTAAATCCTTATTTCAAACAAAAAATTTAGGTATTTCATTATTTGATAGTAAAACTACTATGTTTTGCTTTTACATGCATGAGTGTGTAGTAATTTGGTTTTGATGTGTAGAACAAACTGTGATAGGGTCGCCCATTAACATCAAATTCTGCTGCCTTACGTTTAGGATAGATCTCATCAGGATGTTTCGTCATTGGTCTTGCTTGTTGGTCAAACAGCCCAGATGGAAACAAATATCTTATAGCCTCCTGAATATTAAAGAGGGTAAATAATTGAAACTGTACACACACTGTTATAAAAGTTACATCAACATCAGTTTGTGTGAAGAACTCAGGGTCTTTCCCCATCATGTTAGCCAAATGTCGTTTTCCTATGTTGTACTCATGTAATTGCTGTTTGATGAAATTGTCTACAAAGGAAAAACATTACGCCACAAAGCTTGCTGCAAATCTTCTTACGAAAATTGATACCATGGATTTTGGCACGCTCCATATATGACTTCATAGCTTTGCTCATTTTTTTCGTATCGCTCTGTTCAAAATCTAATGCACGACCGTCTTTTGAAACTGATTCGTTGAGTTTAAGAGATCCATTTTGGAACAGAGGAGCAGAAATAAAATATGATCGAACCTAAATAATTTGAAAATGATTGAATCTCCACGTCATTTGATAAACAAAGTTCTGTTTGTATGTACCCCTCTAAAACATTTTGAAGGGAAAACTACGAGTTCTCTTAGCACTGCCATGTGTACACCGTCTGCACTTCACTATCATGTATCAAGCAACACAAACTTCAACTGTTCACGGACTATGTTCCGATCTCGCTGTCGTCTAAATCGGACCTTCTAGCGGGTTTATATTCTTTCACTAGACGGCTCTAGTGATCGGACGTACATCCGTTCTCCAAAAATTTCGAATTCAAAATCAATGGGCATTATTGAACGGGCCTTGATCCGTTCACGGAAACGCCAATTCGTCAACAACCGGTCCGTGGTGGGCGTTCCAATTTTGTGTGATTGTCATTATTTACGTTTATTGTTTTTGTTTTTTTCTTCTGATTTGGTTTTAAAGTTAGTTGTATTTGTGTTTTTTTTTTAAATCTGTATATATGTTTAAAAGAATAACCCATGCGTTGTTATTATGTAGTAGAAATAATTTGAACATTTTTATGTTTTTGTTTTTGTTTTGTTCTATTATGGTAGAACGGTGGAGAGAAAAAATGTTCGCGATGGGTAATTCGAGATCCAAGTAGAAACGGAGTGCCTATTGTTTAAAGGCTTAGAGACTCGGCAAATGGTATTACTGACCCGTTGTGACAGCGTAGATGAGGTTGCAGAAGAGTTGCGTTACGTCGCAAAATCTTCACATCATATTATTTCCGCTATTGCTGATATTACTGAATCCAGTTCCATGATTTGACTGAAAACGGTATGTTGGTTTCCTTTCTATTGAGTGCGAAACATTGATCTTAACGGCTGGTGTCAAATTACAGGACGAAAAATGTTGCATGACTTCTTGTTCGATATCTGTGGATTGCAAGGAGGTTTCACATTGGAGAAACACGAGCAGCAGTGTAACGTTTACATTCGGCGCACGTTCGGACGTGATAAGATCGTGCTCATGCTAGTAAGCGGCGGACTCGATTTCGTCGTACGTGCTGTCCTTCTCCATAAAGCACTTCTACAGGGTGACGCCTAATAAGCGCTTGCTTATTATGGAGTTAGTCATGGGTTCAAATCCCATTTGATCATAAAGGAAAAATTTCATTTAAGCTTAATAGTTTGTTTGAAAATATGCTGCATCAGAAGAAAATACATGCATCTTTATTAAGGGAACATGCCAGATAACTCGTCGCGAGTGCAGGGCATCTATATCCATTCTTATCTTTTTCTTTTTTTTTTATTTTATCTTTACGAAAAGATACAATATGTTTGCTAATTTACTTTATTGACGTTATTCACTGACAGTTAACAAGCGTTTTAGTAATTTACCTTGGGCTACTTGAAATTATTATTACAAGTGTGAACAAGTTTCATTTAAGTTCCTTGTAAAAGTTGAAATTCAAAGTGTATGTATAATGGCACTACGGTATAGCATCGGAGCGGTACGCAGAAGGTTTAGGGTTCGATTCCCTAAAGAGTTCAGTTACATTTCAATGTAAAAATAAATTTCATTGGGAAAATAAAACGCGGAATTTCAATGTCTTCGGAAATAATTCTGATTTATGAGTTACAAAATCTCTAAGTAAAATTAGAGTGCCTTAACCAAAGACTTGTAAAGCCATATTCTACAACGTGGCTAGTAATGGTTGGTCGCATGTACTGGAACATTACAACTCAGATGGAAAACGAACCCATACTATGATGATTATGGAATGATTTGCTGTATTTGCTGTATCAGGACGTCACACACGTCAAACGCCTAATGTGTCGTGGAGAGCCGCAAAGCTGGTCAGAAACGGTCCTACTCACCTTCGCAAACGTAATACCACCTAGGATAAAGATTGCCGCAATGAGTTACCAGGTGCAGGTGTCAGTTCCAACGCCCTATAGGTGTCGCAAATGCTGGCGTATAGGCCATACGTCCGCGAGATGCGGTCTAAACGAAACGTTCTGTAAAAGATGCGGTAAACGACATGAGGAAGATGAAGTGTGTATTAGGAATTGCATCAACTGTAACAGTTCAGAACACGAATCTGATTGTAACCAATGCCCGGAGTACGAAAGTATGAAAAAGATACTAAAAATGGCATACCTGGAAGGAATTTCAATCAGGGAAGCACGTTACAGGCAAACTACGCTATACAGCTCAATTGCGAGACGCACGAATAACCCACCAGCAGGGCAGGGTGCACCGACGACGGCAGAAACACCAGAGATGGCAGCACTTGCCAACCAAGTAAAAAGGCTGCAAGAAGAGATTAAAGTTATCCGTGAGTCAACCATCCCTCAGATCCAAGGAGATATAAGAATTATGGTGGAAGACCTAGCAGAAACGAAAGAAAAAATTAAAAACTTCGATACAAGATTCGACAAGTTGGAAGGCGCTCAGGCAGATCTAGCAATCCAACAAGAATCCAGGTTCGACAGGCTGGAACTATTAATGAACAACCTATGCGGAGAATTAAACAGACAAACAACTAGATCGACCCCATATCAAACAAATCAAAGACAGATGACAACATCTACGGACCCCCTTAGAAATCCTATCACGTTAAGGACACCGAATCCCGAATCGCAGCTACTAAGCCCCATGTTCGAACCAATAAAAGAATGGAATGAAATGATGGACGGAACTGACTACGAAGATGGTGCATAGAACATTACCCCAAATAAACAACACCTCAATAAAATGCATCCAATGGAACGCGAGGGGGCTCACAAAATCAAAATTAGAAGAATTTAGAAATTACGTTTCGTTAATCCAACCTGAAATAGTGCTGCTAAGTGAAACACACTGGAACAGCGCATACAATGTTAAGTTTCGCACATACCACACCCTCAAGAAGGACCGCCCAAACAGGATGGGTGGAGGAGTGGCCATATTAGTGCACAAATCCCTACAGTTTACACCATTAATATTAAATAATACGGACACCATTGAAGCAATTGGTGTCAAAATTAAATGTACCAACAACAAAACCATTACCTTTACCTCAGTTTACATACCACAAGGAGATTGTGAAGTAGAAGACGTAGAAGCACTAATCACCAACCCGGACGCATTCGTTACAGGAGGGGACTTCAACGGTCACCATGGCATGTGGGAAACAAACACACGGGAAAACAAGGCAGGAAGATCAATCCATGAAGCTCTATTAAACACTCATGCAGCATGCCTAATAACACCTAAAAACATGGGCACAAGAATAGACCCCACCAAAGGCAAAGAATCTACGCTAGATTTAACCATCACGTCACCCGAAATAGCTAACACAGCAAATATAACCCTTGGACCACACCTGGGTAGTGACCACTTGCCCATAACCATCATTCTAAACGCCGCACTTAATCGCTCGTCAGGGCGACCACCAGGATGGAGGTTGGATGAAAGGAAATGGACGGAATGGAACGAGAACCTAGACGCGTCCCTAAAAAACAAATGCTTCCATCAAATCACCAATCCAGAAAAAGCGATGGAAGAATTTACGGAAAGCTTGGAAGAAGCCAATAAAAAAAACTTCAAGAAAACGGGGCTCATCAAACCAACAAACGCCGAACCAGACAGACCATGGTGGAACACGAATTGCAAAAATCTGGTACAAACAGCAAGAGAAGCCTACAACAAATGGAAGAAAGCCCCACTATCACCGGGAAAACGAGACGAATGGAAGAAAGCCGAAGCACGGAAGAAAAAAGGTATTATAACCGCAAAAAGGGAAGCCTGGAAGGTCTTCATCACGAAACTAGGATCGCGCGACCAACCGAAGATGTGTTCCTTCGTCAATTGCATGCTGGGAAAAGGGATAAACCTATCACCTGACGCAACAGAGATAAGAAATAACGAAGTCCCTATCAACGACCCCAAGGAAAAGGCAGAATTATTCCTGGAGATATTTAGCAAGAGTTACACTACAGGGGTACAACACAAAAACCTATACGAGGAGCTGATCAACGCACGGATGGCAATAAATTTACCCAACACACTAAACGACAGGATTACATCAGAGGAACAAGAAAGAGCACTGCCAAAATCCAAAATCAAGGCAATGGGGCCCGATCTAATACACAACGAAATGATCCGAAATCTATCATCACCAAACAAATTGCACTTACTTCACCTATTTAATGGCCTACTTACAAACGCACATGTCCCAAGTCTATGGAAACAATCAATTGTAATACCGCTATTGAAACCAGGGAAACCTAGAGAAAATCCAACTTCGTATCGACCGGTATCTCTCACCTCTTGCTTGAGTAAAACGATGGAGAGAATAATAGCCAACAGATTACACTGGTTCCTGGAAACGAAAGGGAAAATTAATAAGATCCAGGCAGGATTTAGAAGAGGGTGCAGTACTATGGACCACATAATACAACTGGAAACTGATATTGTAACCAGCTTTAGCCAGAAGAAATCAACAGTAGCAGTATTCCTTGACATCGAGAAAGCATACGACTCGATTTGGATACAAGGACTCCTATTTAAAATGGCAAGCATGGGCATCACAGGCGCCATCCTGGCATGGCTCAAAAACTTTGTGACAGGAAGAAGCATGAGCGTGAGGATCGGAGACCAAGAGTCCAGCCACAAATCCATCTCTAACGGGGTACCCCAAGGAGCGGTTATAAGTCCCATACTATTCAACATCATGATGTCAGATTTCCCAATGCAACAACAAACAAAAACGCTATTATTTGCCGACGACGTTACAATATACACTCAAGTAAACCAACCCGAAGACGCTGAAACAACACTGCAACCGGCGCTCGACAAAATATATCGATGGGGATCAAAATGGAACTTCAAATTTGCTCCCGCAAAATCAGCTACGGTGGTATTTACAAGGGCGTACAAACCAGGAGCAGACCCCCTTCTATTCTTAAATGGACACCGGATAATGACTAGAAGCTCCCACAAGTTCTTGGGAGTGTGGTTTGACCAAAAACTGCTTTGGAAGGAACATATAGCGCATGTATACCAAGCCTGCTGTAAGATGAAAAACCTATTCAGGATAATCACAACAGCCAGAATAGGACCCACCACGCATACCCTGATGTTACTTTTCAAGAGCCTAGTCCGGAGCAAAATAGACTACGGTCTAATTGTGTACGGAAACGCTAGCAAGTCAAATCTAACGCAACTAGACGTAATAAGCCGAGCCATTATAAGGATAGTACTGGGATCCAGGTTATCCACCCCCACGGAAATCCTCTACGCAGAATCACGAACGGAGCCTAGTGGAACAAGAAGAAGATGGCTGGCAACTAAGTACATTATAAACCTAGGCCATAGACCATACAACCCCATGTATAACACAGCAAAGCAGATGCAAGAAAGCGAAATCACATACCCCGCAAGAAGCACCCCGAGCCTCAGAAAAGTCCTAGACGCTATGAACACCATCGACATACAGCCGTGGCCTGAGAAACCCCAACTACCATCAAGCTATAACTATCCTCCACCAAGCAACCCAGCAATCTGCAAGACACTATGGTTTCCGATGTCCAAGAAAAAAGCAATGGATTGCCGAATCGAAACGGTCAACCTATTCAATTCCCTATCTCACAAAATCCCGGACACAACGATATGTGCCTACACGGACGGCTCCCACGAACCTTCGAAGAACATCACGACCTGCGCCGTCTACATCCCACGCCTTAATGTTACCAAATCCTGGACACTATCAAAACATTCAAGCATATTCTCTGCTGAGTTACAAGCAATATACCAAACCCTCCGCATCATATATGATCTCACTGACAACCCACCGGAAGTCTTAGTGTACTGCGACTCCAGCTCCGCCATAAAAACAATTGTATCGAACCAACAATCAACGAATGAGGCAATATCCCCCATCAGAGAGACGATAAGAAGTCTAAAATCCAGCGGAACCCGCACGACACTAGCGTGGATCCCCAGCCATACCGGAATAACGGGAAACGAACGAGCGGACGCACTCGCAAACATGGAAAGCAAAACCCCATCCGGGGAGAGGACAGAAAACCCACTATCACCCTCAGAAAAAGCATCCGTGGCTAGGAAGACATGGGCGAACGCACATCTTATGGAAATCAAACGCTGCCAGAAAGTATGCATACAAATGAAAACAACATTAAATCTAACAAGATGGCACTACCACAAGGAAAGAGCGGTGTCCATATGCCTACACAGGCTAAGATCTGGCCACAACTACACAAACGCCTTCAACCACAGAATCGACCACGAAGCGGACCCTAGCTGCAGGCAAGGCTGCGAAGCACTTGAAGATGTCAAACACATACTAATCGATTGCCCAGCATTCGATCTACACCGCCACAAACTCCGGCAACTGTTAGCAACAAAGAACCTTAACTTCGACACACATACAATACTGGGCATGAACCCACTAGCAGACCCGGCCACGCAATACAAAATAAGGGACCTACTAGGAAGATTCTTAATACAGACAGCACTGATACACATAATACAAAGAATAAAAGAATAAAAGAAACAAGAAAAAAGAAAAAAAAAAAAAAAAAAAAAAAAAAAACGCAAGACAAATAGTAGAGATCGGTCAGTGTGTGTGGGGTACTCACCCAAGTTTAAAAGAAACGCCAAAACCAGGAAATGGAATTATCCATCAACAGTTCAAACCACGGGACAGCATTAACAACAGGAACCACAAATGTGAACCTAAGAAATACAAGATAAGTTACTCGAGCAACCAGGATAACATTAAGATCAAAAACTTACGACCAATCAGCCAGACAAACAGCACTCAGCAAAATCAACAACCATGTAACAGGGAAGCCACCTAGGAAAAACTCCAAGAGATAAGGAAATTATATAAACTTGCATTACCACCATGGAAACCAAAAATCCGAGGCATCCACACACAAAGGCAATTCAAACAGCATGCCCAATGGCCATCAACAACCTAGGTAAACAAATACAACCAGGAATTAATAAAAAGGAAACACATAAACAAACGCACAAGATGCCCCAAGCATCTAACAAATCAAAAAACCTTAAACATGCCGCCAACCAGACGGAACAATCGAGGGAAGAACAAAACAATGAAGAAACACTGGCACACACCGGCAACCATTGAACACGCGACACAGTTCTGGGAAGAAGCGGAGACAAGAAGCGAAGAAACGGGTCTAAACAGCAACCATGACAGTGAAGGAAATGGACAATAGAGGGACACTACCAGCTACGCCTGCATCACAGCAACACGAACAGCACAGTATAGAATAGAAAAACACCACCATCAAAGCAGAAATCAAACCCAGGAAACAAAGACAGTCGGTGCGGAAGGTCTTCATTTAATCGAAGACCAGTTGCTGCCCTAAGGTGGCAGCAGTGCACCTAAAATTACCATTGTAGTCGAATGTTCGTTCGACCTGAACTGTGTTGACCTTGTATTTGATAGCTCTTTACAGCAGACGAAAAAGGGTAGTTAAGGAGGGAGGGCGGCCGGCCCCTTTTGCTCAGACCTTTTCTAGCTCTGTTACAGCATAGTCATGCCTAGCTCTAGCTCCAGCTCAAGTAGTTCAAGTGATAGCGATGCGTCGTCTCGCGGTTCGTCAAGGAGATCGAGAGTTAGATCAGGTAGAGTTAGGGAACCCGCAAGACAGATTCCCAGGGAGGAGATAGATCAAATAGCAGAGGCAGGAGTAATTCCCGATCCCATCCCGGGAGAAGAAGGAAGAGAAGACTCGCCAAACCCCGAGATCCCGCAAGATCCTCAGGTTCCACTAGAAGAGGATAGACGCATTGAGAGAGATGAAGAGGAGAGGATCCAGAACCCGAGGCCAGCTAAGAGACGTAGAGAAAAAGAGTCGGTACGAAAGTTTAAGTTGTCAAAGAGTAGGGGTAGAAGGCTGCTACGCCCCTTTTCAAAAGGTGTGGGCACCACGGAGTCCAAAGTGATTAGGGGGCGTTATCTTATGTCCTTTAAGAAACGTTCGACCTCGTTTAAGTGCCCTTCTTTGGACGACGCCCTTTACCAACGTCTCAAACAGATTAAGGGTTCGTCCGCGTCTAAAAATACGATCGATCAGAACGAGAGAGCCTTGTACAGCGTGCAACAAAAAATCCTAGAAGCAGCTCAACCGCTCTTTTTTCTGTCAAACGAGAAGCTTAAAGATAACGATCACCGTGAGACTATAAGTGATGCGCTCCAATTATTGGGAGATTCGTTTCATGAGGTTACCCAACAGCGCAGGAGGAATGTGCTCAAACAAACAAATCCATCCTACCTCTACCTGCTAGATGATCAGGACAATTTCAATAGCGACGAAGCTAGTTCCCTCTTTGGAAGATCATTTATCAGATCCATGGTCAGATCCTCACAACAACAAGCCGAGTTAAGCAACCTTCAACCGATCCATCGCCTGTTTGGGCAACCTTTCCGCACTGGCGGACAACAGTTTCGCCATTTGGAGGTGCACACCAATAGACCGCTGGGTCAATCACATCGTCATCGATTCGAATCCATCGACACCCAGCAGGGTATGTCGGCCGACAACCGTCAAACGGGAGATTCGTCAGTCCCTCCAGCAAGGTTCGGCGGAGAGCGCGACCTGTTTGAGAACAACACGGCCCAACATCCGAACGCGGATCCTCAAGATCATTCAGCAACAGGGGAAGGTACGTCTCTAACCTTAAGTCAGATAACAGTAAGCCGGTTCTGACAACGGAAAAAGAGATTTTGGTGGGAGCTAGGATATCATCCGGAGCAGAAAGGTGGGCCGAAATATCATCTGATCCCTGGATCCTTGGGGTAGTCACGAGCGGGTTAAGATTAGAGTTTTCATCCTACCCTATACAAGATATTACCCCCGCTAATACGATATTGGGAGCGAGCCAATGGGATATTTGCAATAAAGAGATAGAGGATATGATAAGGAAAAAGGCAGTGGTACGCGCAGAGAAGAGAGGTTTTGTTAGTAACGTGTTCATCATCCCAAAAAAGTCAGGTGGCTCACGCCCAGTCATTAACTTGAAGAGACTCAATACATTCATCGTTTACAGACACTTCAAAATGGAAGGTGTCAACCTGATTAAGCACATAGTCTGTACCAACGATTGGATGGCTAAGCTAGACCTTAAAGATGCGTATTTCTCAGTTCCCATACACAAGGAAGACCATCGATTTCTGCAGTTTAAATGGAAAAATTCGCTATTTCAATTTGTCTGTTTACCCTTTGGACTTTCCTCAGCCCCATGGGCTTTCACTAAGTTGATGAAACCTGTGGTAGCTTACTTAAGACAACAGGGCATAAGATTAATCATCTACTTGGACGATATTTTGGTCTTGAACCAATCTAAAGAAAGGTTGGTTGAACAGTTAGCCGTAGTCTCTGATCTATTGGTATCGCTGGGCTTCGTATTAAATCAAGAAAAATCTCAATTGACCCCCGCGCAGGAGTTGGAGTTCTTAGGCCTTCTAATAGACTCGACTTCGTTATCTCTTAGTCTTCCGCGTACGAAACAGGATTCCATTATAAGTTCATGTAAAGAGACTCTAAAGAAAGAACGTATACCACTGAAGGAGATCGCCAGCATCTTAGGAAAATTTACTTGGGCCGCATGGGCCATTCCCTTTTCCCATGCCCATTGCCGGGGTATCCAAAATCTTTACATAGACAAACTGAAATCGAGCAGCGGAGATCTCAAGACCAAAATCTATCTGACCATTGAGGCTAGGAATGACCTAACGTGGTGGACTTCATCTCAGAATCTGAATAAAAAGAAAGCCTTGATAGACGCGTTACCGTCCGTCACCATTTACGCCGATGCGTCTCTTTCCGGATGGGGGGCGGTATGCAACGAGGTGAGGACAGGAGGTCCATGGACCACATCCGATGCCACTAGACATATAAACGAGCTTGAGCTCTTAGCAGGCTTCCACGCACTAAGATCATTTTCAGAGAGGAGTCGATCCTGTACGATATCTCTTAGGCTGGACAACTCCACAGCCGTAGCTTATATAAATAAGATGGGTGGCTCAAAATCGTCTCATCTGAATAATATCGCGCTAGAGATAGCTAACTGGTGCGAAGAGCGGAATATCTCCCTTCAAGCTAGCCACTTACCCGGGATTTTTAATGCTGTCGCAGATCAAGAATCGAGAGTGAGGGAAGATTGGAGCGACTGGATGTTGGCAAAGGAGGCGTTTCACTCGATTCAGAAGAGGTGGGAGATAGAGATCGACTTATTCGCAGCCCATTGGAATGCCCAACTGGAGACGTTTGCGAGCTGGAGACCCCAGCCCGGGGCAGTGGAGACGGACGCCATGTCCTTCAGCTGGATAGGTCGCTGCGGATATGCCTTCCCTCCCCCTTCTCCCTCATAAAGAACTGTCTATCCAAAATAAGACAGGAGAAAGCGACTCTGGTTTTAGTCTGCCCATACTGGCCGAGCCAGTCGTGGTTTCCGAGCATCCTAGATCTAGCGTGCGACACTCCAATAGTCCTCCGCTCGCGTCCGGACCTATTAGTATCCAGTCAAGGGGAACCCCACTCCCTACTCAATTCCAAGACCTTCCAGCTAACCGCCTGGAAATTATCCGGAGACAGTACGCTAGCCAGGGCATTCCGGAGCAAGTGGGAAACCTACTGTTGGCAGGATCAAGGGACTCCACCAGAGCTGCGTACCAGTCCGCCTGGATCACGTGGGGTAATTGGTGTAGTGAACAAGATCGCAATCCCCTTCGAAATGATTTGAATAATATCCTTCTTTTCCTGACAGAGGCTCATTCCAAAGGAAAAGCCTATAACACAATAAACATCTACAGATCGATGCTCTCATCTACTCTAGATCCAATTGACGGCCTCCAAATCGGGAAGCACCCTCTCGTATTAAAGTTAATGAGAGGTATCTACAATTCTAATCCCCCCAAACCCAAGTACGATTGCACATGGGACGTGGACATGGTGGTTAACCACCTGAACCGGCTTGCAAACGAAGAGATGACGATCGCCCCTCTCGCTCGAAAACTCGTCACACTCATAGCTTTAGCATCCCTGCTACGTGTTTCGGAGATAGCCTCTATCGCGAGGGAAAGTCTAAAAATAAATGAATCAGGTATGTCGTTTTCCCTCTTGAAACCGAGAAAGGCTCAACGGGAAGGAGCACTGAAGACATTATCAATCAAGAGGATCAGGGACCCTCGAATCGACCCTGTCAGTTGTACAGAACGCTATATCCTTCTATCGGAAGGATTCCGCAACCAAGCCAACGACAAACATCTCTTAATTGGGTCGGTGAAACCGCACAAACCCGTAGCCGGGTCGACCGTAGCAGGTTGGTTAAAAAGACAGCTTCAGGAAGGAGGAGTAGACGTAAGTAAATTCTCGGCTCACTCAACAAGAGGAGCAGCCTCCTCGAAAGCAGCAGCAGCGGGTATCCCTGTACAATCCATTCTAAATACGGCCAACTGGTCGTCGGAATCGACCTTTACAAAATTTTACAGACGAGACTTGAACAAAGAACCATCCCTAGCCGAAGTAGTGCTGAATCTAGAATAACCATAATTCGCTTTAAAGATCACAGTTCAGGTCGAACGAACATTCGACTACAATTGTAAATTGATCGAGAGTGCGAAGCACTATCGACGATCAATTCTGATTGTGGAAGAATAAGAGAGAGAGACCTGAACTGTAAACTTCCTCCCACCCGCCCGTCACTACTTTAATAAATCTTAACCTAACCATTCTCGTCTATCAAAATCACAGATTCGATCAGCGACGAGGTGGCAACCAACAGTTCAGGGGCAGATACTAAACCGATTCCAGCGACCAAATAGCCCAAAGAAGACGGAAACCGAAAAGGTCTGAGTAAAAGGGGCCGGCCGCCCTCCCTCCTTAACTACCCTTTTTCGTCTGCTGTAAAGAGCTATCAAATACAAGTTCAACACAGTTCAGGTCTCTCTCTCTTATTCTTCCACAATCAGAATTGATCGTCGACAGTGCTTCGCACTCTCGATCAATTTACAATTACCATTACCATTACCATTACCATTATCGTCTATCGTTATCCTTATCCCCTCACCTCTTCTAGTAGTGGCTAGTGGAAACTGTTTGGGTTGTGAAAAAAAAACGCTATATTTGAACATAAAGATTTTTTTTATTAGCGTGTTCTTCGTTTTCACAAAGGCCACTTTTGCGGGATGGGAATGGCATCTAAAAGGAAAAAGAACAATGAGTAGTGAAGGTCCAGTTAAGATTGTAGGAATTAACCATGGAGTATGTCTGCATCATTTCTTGTTGATGGATGGATGGAAGGAAAAAAGAACAATTCACTGTAAGACATGATTATGGCTGTTTCTCAACAATTAGATTTTCCATTATTTTTAAACAATGAGATTTTGCAAGCTTTGTGTGCTGTGTGTATTATATACACCACCTTATTTTGCCAATTTCCTCTTTAGTCTGTCTCGTTGATTCTCTGAATTTTTTTTATGTTTCAGGATGTTACATTTTTTTGCCAGTCTCCAGATGACAATAATGAACAACACAGCTTACAAAACAAGCTCCGTGCTAACAGAAGTATGATTGGATGAGGTTCAAAATTTTAGAAAATGCTGTATTTCTTGAAATGATTTCATAAAATATTTTACACAGGTGTTCTTGCTGCTGCCAGCCGGTTCTTTTCCATCCTGTTACCTGATTGTGAGTTAGACCTAGATGTCTGCATCTCAATTGATCTGAGCTTTGAAGAACTGTTTTGTGTTCTTGAGTACATCTATTCTGGGAAGCTGCTGTGTTCAGTCAAAAGCAAAGACAGAATTTTAAGTATTCTAAAAGAATTTGATATTTTCGTGCCTGATCATCTACAGAATTCAGTAGACTGTGGAAGAAATGGAAGTAGTGAGGCAGAAGTGGAAATAATATTTGAAGAAGCCATTGCAAGTGAACCAAAAACTACTAAAGATCCCACAAACATTTCAGAGGATAAATCTCCCTTTGCAACTTCTGCCGATGTTCGTGTAGTAAATAGTGGAGAACTAATTTTACGAGAACCCAATATTTCAAGCTCCAATGAAGATCCCTTCCAGTATGAAGAAAAGCTTCCAGAAAAATTCTCAAACAGTCATAAGATGTATAGCAACAAAAGTAAAACTCATTGTGGATCAAAAATGGCTATTCTGAATTCAAACACCAATGTTACTGAAACCATTGTTGAACCGGAAATCTCCAGACATAAAGATCCGGTCTTCACCGTAGTCACCAACCAACCCACTTCGCTGGAAGAAACGCTTGAAAGTATCGTATCGTCAGAGATTGTAGCGGTTGAACCTCAAGATAACCCATCGCTAAGTAATTGTGATGTGCATAGAAGTAGTGTAGAAGATGAATGGACTATTCAGCAAATACCGGATAGGCAGACCGTTACGCTGCAGTTCCCTGCCCAGATTCTTGGCAGTACGACTTTGAGCGCACTAAAAAAGGGAAAAAGAAGAAAATTACATTTGTTGAGGAAGAGACTGAAGACAGTGACCAAGATCCCGAAGATCAAGACCAAGAAGATTCTCTTGGTTACGAAGAAAATGATGAAGTCAAAAGTAAATCAGCAGTACAAACATCTAACCAGTCTGACGATCAAAGTAATGGTTTTGAACCTCCGCTCAACTTTGAAGTAGCTGCAAAAAAGCTGGATTCGTGTTTAGATCAAAGTACATCTACCCTAAGATCGGATGTGAAGCCTAGTTTGAAAGTAAATATCTTAATTGGCGCGTTAATTTCATTTTGTAATGCAATTTTAATGTTTCAGGGAATCGGATGTTCTAGTTCATTTGAGGATCTCACTCCAAACCTGGACGTGAGTGATAGTGCTGAAGAAGAAGATATTATTCCTAAGTTGAAGTGCACACAAAACAATGAAACCTCAAACGTCGAAGGACTATTGGCCCTCTGCTCGGGAAAATTCCCTGGTAAGTTGTGTCGAAGATTTGTTTTTTCGTTGTATGCTTAGCTAACTTATTTTACCATGTAGATTCGCTTTCTGGAAGAGACACGCAAAAAAGTAGTTTGACTGAAAATGCAGATGACGAATCTGATGAAGAAGTTAAGCCGTTCGCAAGAATAATTCCAATGGCTGATGAGGATGACGAGGAAGATGGCTCCAGTAGTGCTCTCCCAAAATTCGTTTCTGAAAATGACGCTGATGAACCTGGAACTGTGCCTTCTTTTTTAGAGGATGGAGAAAAATCACTGTCAAAGGTGAAAAAAGGGCCCGTGTTTGTCTGTCAGATGACGAAGATGAAACTATCGATGAAAACCATTCGTTTGTCGAAGAAGAGGAAATGCATGAAGAGGAACGAGAATTTAGAGGTCTGACTGAGTTTTTTGAAGACGAGGCTGAACTGTCCGGTTCCGAAGTTGGCAGCGGTGACGAACGAGAAGACGAAATGGATGACTGGGAGGAGGAGGAAGGCGATAAGGAGGATATTGATGAAAACGAAGTTCGTGAGCAAGTTGGAAGAGCCCATATGAAGACAATGCTTGATCAAGACCAGCGTGAAGTTCGACTTTTTCAAGAGCTTTTTCTCGAAGATGGAGATTTGCATTCTGATGGCGGTGGAAGGCAAAGACAATTTCGGTGGAAACAGGCTGATGGTGAAAATACTGAGGGAGACGGTGCCCGTCCAAAAAATCAAGAAGATGAAGAAGATGAAGCTGCTGAAGAACAGGATGATCTCACATGGAGAAAAATTCACAGTGATAGAGAAAAATGGCTCCTGCAACAAAAGTCGCAACAGGTGATCGTCCAACGACGTAAAATGTTTTCAGTTTACTAATCAACCATTTTTGCCGCCAAACATTTGGTGTACAGGAAACGAATAAAGAAGGGCCATTGGTTATGAGCCGGCAAACTAAAATGGTGAAAATCAACACTGCTTCCAAAACCATTAATCAAATTACAGAAGGCGATTCCTCCGCTGCTACTGCCAACGCCAAGCAGTCAACGCATTCTAAGGCGAACATTGTGACCACTGTAGGTTACTTTTACAAAGTGCTTAACACATTGTAGAGATCAGCGCTTATATACTTTCCTACTTTTCATTTTATAGGTGAGATGCGGATCTTTTTTACGCAGAAGTGAAAAAGATTTATCAGAAATTGCATCGTTGATGAAATCCGTGTTACCTGTTCAGGCACCAAGGGTCGGTTCCAATTTTGTATTTGCATCCATTACTCCGGAGAGGCCAGTCGCCGAGCAAAATAGGAAACATAAACAAGATGTAATACCAAAACTTAATCTGTTGTGTTCTTTTGCTTCCGATGGTATTTATTTTTATTTTTTTCAGAGTTCTAAATGCGATTCATCCAAGCAAAATCCAGCACCAGCCAAGAAAGCTAAAATGCCTCTAAGTGCAAAACTAATTTAACATTTAGTTCAATTAGTTAGTTTCTCCATATCTACTTAATAAAAAAATAATTTAGTCATACCTTTCAAAAGTGTCAACGACAGTGTTGACTGTGTGGGGCAGATACGTTGTGTATCGATTCGATTCGGCGACCGATATGGGTATGCTATGCCCGAGATACAGCGGCTATCTTATAACATGTATCCCTTACACATCCACCCCACACATCCAATAATCGTACACAGAACCTTTAAATACCTTGATTCCAGATCCGAAAACATCATGCTGCAAGTTTTACAACAATTCCGCAGTTTTTATTTTTTTTTATTACTTTTCTATTTTACGGGTAAGTTTTAATTTATGAGCTGTATACACGTATTGTTTGTACACATCAATCAATTTTTCTAGTGCATAAAAAATTTTTGCATTACATTATACGAACTAAATAGGTCCCGTGCACGTCGCTAGCCGGACCACGTCGATAACATTTTCCGTTTTTTTTTATCGAATTCCCAAATTTTTTGATTTACTTATGAATTGATCGTATGCGTTATTGAATTTCTCGTAATGTTCATTTATGACATTGCTACTTTTTTTCGAAAATTATTCGTAAATTAGAATTTACACGGTAACTGCAAGGCTTTGTTATAATGATGTTTTCGGATTGAAAACGTTCCGCGACACGCTTTGCCGTTGGCAACTTCCATGGTGATTTCCACAAGATACCACCCCATGTTCCAAATACATGAAATACCGGGTCCCCAATAGATTAACTGTAGTGTTGCTATCGTCTATCGTTATCCTTATCCCCTCACCTCTTCTAGTAGTGGGTAGTGGAAACTGTTTGGGTTGTGAAAAAAAAAACGCTATATTTGAACATAAAGTTTTTTTTTATTAGCGTGTTCTTCGTTTTCACAATGGCCACTTTTGCGGGATGGGAATGGCATCTAAAAGGAAAAAAAACAATGAGTAGTGAAGGTCCAGTTAAGATTGTAGGAATTAACCATGGAGTATGTCTGCATCATTTCTTGTTGATGGATGGATGGAAGGAAAAAAGAACAATTCACTGTAAGACATGATTATGGCTGTTTCTCAACAATTAGATTTTCCATTATTTTTAAACAATGAGATTTTGCAAGCTTTCGGTGCTGTGTGTATTATATACACCACCTTATTTTGCCAATTTCCTCTTTAGTCTGTCTCGTTGATTCTCTGAATTTTTTTTATGTTTCAGGATGTTACATTTTTTGCCAGTCTCCAGATGACAATAATGAACAACACAGCTTACAAAACAAGCTCCGTGCTAACAGAAGTATGATTGGATGAGGTTCAAAATTTTAGAAATTGCTGTATTTCTTGAAATGATTTCATAAAATATTTTACACAGGTGTTCTTGCTGCTACCAGCCGGTTCTTTTCCATCCTGTTACCTGATTGTGAGTTAGACCTAGATGTCTGCATCTCAATTGATCTGAGCTTTGAAGAACTGTTTTGTGTTCTTGAGTACATCTATTCTGGGAAGCTGCTGTGTTCAGTCAAAAGCAAAGACAGAATTTTAAGTATTCTAAAAGAATTTGATATTTTCGTGCCTGATCATCTACAGAGCAGCAGCAGCCGCGGGATGGTACTCGGAGTAGTGGCTACCAGAGGCGTTTCTACTCGGAGAGCTTTGGCGTTGGGGGCGGAACGTCTCGTTTTGGTAACGGAGCCGGGCCGTCCCACCAGCAAATCGACGTGGGGGCTGGACCGTCTCATCGGCAGTTCGACGGCAGTGCTGGCTGGATCAACGCCAATCATGGGTTCGTAATTGATTGTGTTTATGACTTATCGCTTAAGCCTTTAGCAGTTAGTGAGAGATGCATTGGCGGTAGAATTAAGCATTTTTCGAAGGCCTGGAAATTAATTTCGGCTGATCCGTGGATCCTCAACGTAGTGAGGCACGGGTTGGAGTTGGACTTTGAAACGCCGCCCGTGATGGTAAAATTCCCGTGTAACGCGCGCATGGATGTCGATCAGTTATCGATAGGAAATAAGGAAGTAGGAGCGTTACTTCAGAAAGGAGCAGCGGTCAAGGCTAGCAAGATCGGCTTCGTTAGTTCTATGTTTATTATTAAGAAAGCGTCGGGGGGTTTTAGACCGATCATTAATTTGAGGAAACTCAATTGTTTTCTGGTTTACAGACATTTTAAAATGGAGGGATTGCCCACCCTTAAGCATTTGATTAGAGAAAGGGATTGGATGGTCAAAATTGATTTGAGGGACGCCTATCTGACGGTCCCGGTAAATGAGAATTTCCACGAATTTTTACAGTTCTTGTGGGCAGGGGAAGTCTTTCAGTTTGTAAGTCTCTGTTTTGGTCTGGCGTCGGCGCCGTGGGTGTTTACAAAGCTTTTGAAGCCCGTAGTGGCTCTTTTGAGAACTTTGGGTTTCAGAGTAGTAATCTATTTGGATGACCTTATAGTATTAAATCAATGCGAGTTGAAGATTTTGGAGCAATACAGTTTTATTGGGATCTTATTGCGCGTCCTGGGATTTGTGATTAACGAGGAAAAGTCAGTGGGGACACCATCTCAGGTGATGGAATTCCTGGGACTCATCGTTAATACGGTTACCTTGAGTTTTCGGTTACCGTCAAAGAAAGTTGATTCGATGGTTGAGAGATGTGGTCGGATATTGAGTAAGCGGAACGTTCCGCTGCGGGTGTTGGCAAGCCTGTTAGGGGATTTTACTTGGGCGTCATCGGCCGTTCTATTCGCGCGTTCACATTATAGGGAAGTGCAGTCGCTGTACATAAACAACTCCAAGTTTTACAAAGGGGAACTGGACACGAAAGTGGATCTCACTGATCCAGTGAAATCCGATTTATTGTGGTGGATATCCAATCTCGCCTCCTGCCAGGGTAAGCCTATGTTCGAGGCGGAACCTACGTTGTCGATCTGCTCAGACGCGTCTTTGTCAGGTTGGGGGGCGGTCTGCGAAGGCATTACGACAGGCATGTCTTGGTCGGATGAAGAGAAGAATCTTCACATCAATGAGCTTGAGATGTTGGGAGCATTTAATGCTTTCATGGCCTTTGCGGGCTCTAGGCGCAACTGTACCATCGAGTTGAGATTGGACAACACTACCGCAGTAGCGTATGTGAATAAAGAAGGAGGGACTCGCTCAGCATCCCTGAATAATTTAGCGCTAGATGTGGCTCGGTGGTGCGAGGTGAGGAACATTGTTTTGAAAGCGGAGCATTTACCGGGTGTTTTAAATTCCATTGCAGACAGGGAATCCCGCAGGGGAGTGGACTGGAGCGATTGGAGGTTACGTCCGGAGGTTTTTCAGGCTCTATCGAGAGTATGGAGGACTTCGGTCGACCTTTTCGCCAACCCGTGGAACAGTCAGCTAGCGAGGTTCGTATCTTGGAAGCCTCAGCCTCGGGCGTGGGCAGTCAATGCGTTCACGCTGAGCTGGACGGAGCTGGAAGCCTATGCTTTTCCCCCTTTCTCCTTAATTCAAGAATGTTTGACCAAGATCCAAAGGGATCGAGCAATTGTAGTATTAATTTGCCCGCTGTGGCCGAGCCAGCCATGGTTCGCGTCGCTGTTGAGTCTGGCGTGCGATGTACCGCGGATTTTGGCACCACATCCGTCGCTATTGCGTTCGGTCAAAGGGGGAAAATCACCCGCTGTGCAGCGTACCCAGCTTCCGGCTAGTCGCGTGGAAGTTGTCAGGGATAGATACGCTAAACAGGGGTTTTCGGCGGAAGTGGTCGAGTTGTTGTTGGGGGGGTCAGGGACAACACAAATTCCGCTTACGATTCGAGCTGGAGAATTTGGTCGGATTGGTGTTTGGGAAGGAGTCACGATCCCCTGTGCAACGCTATTCCAGTAGTTGCGTCCTTTTTGGCTGAGCAGTCTAAATCCAAGGCCTATAGCACGGTAAATATTTATCGGTCAGCCCTATCGTCTGTTCTAGAGCGAGTAGATGGGCACCCGGTGGGTCAACACCCTAAGATTGTACTGCTAATGAAGGGTATCTTTAACAGAAGGCCACCGTCGGCCAAATATAATTCCACTTGGGACGTCGATGTGGTTTTGTCTTATCTTAGGACACAGGAGAACGCCTCGCTTTCGTTAGTGGCTTTGGCAGCGAAGCTAGCCACTCTCCTAGCTCTAGCGACCCTTTTCCGGGCTTCAGATTTGGCTGCGATCGATAAAAGGTCTATCAAGTTCTCGACTAATCGGGTTTCGTTCTCTTTGACCCGCCCCCGCAAGGCCCAGAAATCGGGAGCGCTTCATTCATTTTCTCTGGAAAGGCTAGGTGATGAGCCGCTGGATCCGGTGGAGTGCTTAAAGTGCTACATTTCGAGGACAGAGGGCTTCAGGAAGGACTCGAACAGCGAGCTTCTTTTCATTAGCTCGGTTGGGCAACACAACCCAGTTAAAAGCCAGACAATTTCGAATTGGATTAAGAATGTACTTAAAGACTCGGGCATTGACATGGGTGTTTTCTCGGGCCACTCAACCAGGGGAGCAGCAGCCTCTAAAGCAGTAGCGGTGGGAGCCTCATTAGATTCAGTCCTAAGTGCCGGACACTGGGCGTCGTCTTCTACGTTTAAAAAATTCTATCACCGCGAGAAGGAGCCAGGGCCGTCAGTTGCCGCGTCAGTCTTGATCCCGGACAGCGATTGGTATCGTATTATTCAGATTTAATGGTTGTAGTCCCGTTTCGGCCGGGTCCATTGGAGTAACCGGTTTTGTGTAACTATAATTATTAGTTTTTTTACTTGAGTTTCATATAGGCTTTAAAGTCACAGTTAAGATCGATGTTATCGATCGATATACAATTTTAGATTGTCCAAGCTTGCGCCAAGACAATATTAATTGTATGAGAGAGTATAACACGATCTTAACTGTAAATTTCCCACCACCCACCCCTATTTACAGTTAAGTTGGTCGGGCGTAGCGCATTATTTGTGCGAGTGACCGAGTCCCGTTTTTGTTTCAGATCCTTTGGCAACGGGCGTTATGGTCTAAGAGGAAGTCGCGGACACGGAAGATAAGGGGCAATTCCCAGTTTGGATTGTCTGTGGCCTATGTTTATTATTATTATTCATGTTTTGTTTGACCTATGTTTGGCCTAATGTTGTAATGGCCAATGTTTGGCCCATGTTATTATTTGTTTGTTACCATTGTGTTACACCTGTTTGTTACGGTGGTGTGTTGTCACACTTTGTAGAATGGTCTGAGGCTCTGGCGGCAGGCCGAGCAGTCAGGTCGTTTCTTTCCCTACCTTTAAAACAGCTGAGAAATAAAGGGTCAACATAGTTAAGATCGTGTTATACTCTCTCATACAATTAATATTGTCTTGGCGCAAGCTTGGAAAATCTAAAATTGTTTCCGTTTGCCTATCGTGTTTTGTCATGCTTAAGTCTATAGAGATTGGATATTGGTTACCTGCACTGCCATAAAAGAAGATTTCGTCTTAGGTTTTAATTGTAGATTGCATTTATATTTGAATTAGGCGCGTAATCAAAATGGCCGCCATAATGGGTGTAAGGAAGGGGTTACTATTATTGTAATTTATAGTACCAAAACTATGGTTATCTAAGTAAATTTTTACACCAAAACATGCTGGAGGTTTTAAGGTATCTTAATTATGTATTACTTTATTGATTTGCCGTATATTAAGACCCAAACGATGCGCCCAAAGTTTGACAGTTTTGGTTATTTTTCCCTCCCCCCGCAAAAAGTTTTAAATTAAAAAAATTAATTACGGCTGAAATATTACATGCATGTAAAAAACACAAACATCAATCGATAGACCTTGAAAAGAGCTATCTTTTTCATGTATTTTTATTGAAAAATGTTGAAAAGAAAAAAATTGCTTTAACATGACAGTTTTTTTCCTTTTTTTCCAACCAGCGCAATACTTGGTCCAAGTGAGAAAGCGCAAAAAAATTTTCATGTTGAAGCAATTTTTTTCATTTCAACATTTTTCAATAAAAATACATGGAAAAGATAGGACATACTCTGAGGATCTTCCGGCAGTGGTAGGAACACCATCACCATCACCACATACCGGATCCCGCACTAGTGAACCACGCCCCGGCAGCGGTGGATGATTACGATTGTGATCACCTGAACCGTAGCCCGCATGTGGCTTTCACGTCTCTGCGGGAGACTCCTCATCCAGGTAAACGCGTATCTTATCTATCGACCAGCTACACGCCACCAAGTAAGGCTAAGTGCGTTAGGGAAAATAATAGGGAGTTAGGGAACAACCTTTTTCTTAACAATTTGTTTTTCAAATAAATTCAACTATCAGTTACGAAAAAGATAACGCCTAAAAACAGTTGACAGTCACCATTTTGACGTCCACCAAAACACCAAAACAGCACAGGTGCAGTCTGGTCTGGTGCAGTGTCCAGTAAAGAAAATAGCGTTTCGTACATCGCCACTTGATTTATTGTGTCAGCCAAGTGTAAAACATCCCTTTGGGGGTTGAGTACTACAAAGAATTAAATGTTGTTTGGAATAGGAATTTAAGGGAACTCGGAGGCGAATTACCCACAATGATAGACGTGTATTTTACTTGACTAAGGCCATAAGAATTACACGGGACAGGACATACAATATGACATGAAAGGGAATAACGAGCCAAACCATAATGACCAACAGAATAAGGAAATTATTGGAAGCTTACCGATGTAGCGCGAGCGTTACGGGAGTGCACGTTGGTAAAACGATAGGAAGCGGAGATATTAACACTCAGCAATTCGACTACTAAACGTTTCAGAACTGTGAGAAGACTCTAGCAAATTCAAGAATTTGCACCGACAGAGTTTCCGCGTCTAAACGTTGTGGAAGTTGCCGAACGACTCTGTTTGTCGGAAATGTGGGTTCATCACGAAACCTCGCATTTCGGGAGTGGTCACAGAAACTGATGGCCTGTCGCAACTCGGCACGAGCAACCAATCAAGAGATGTTTTATTAATTGATTGATTATGACGTGTAAGCAACCAATCAACTGATTATTTATTTATTGTGCGATATGCGCATCAGTTGCAGGTGTTCATCGAGGTCAGCTAAAAGCGTTGATGACTTCATCTCCGGATTGACAAACAACGTTTCAAGGAAGTAAACAGGAAATACGATACGAATTGTAAACGTTAACATAAGGAAAAAGGTGGATATCATAAGTGAAAAAGGGAGTAACATAAGATCATAAAATGTGGGCATGTTGAGTAAATATATGTGTAGGCCTTCGTTACATCGCTCCGGGCGGCGTAAGATTACGTCCCGTAATCAGACTTCATGTTTGTGATAAGAAGTTTTAACTTCTTTAATTGGAGGACAGCAGATACCGAAGAGGCCAAGACAGCAGCAAATGCGTAAGACGATGAGAACAAGGATGAAAATGACGGTGACGACCAAGGAGATTATGATGACCTCCCACCAGCTGGTATATCTCTCGACTCCTGCTGCTGTCAGTAGAACATCAGCTGCATGAGGACGATGATTCGATGGGAAATCAGCAGGTGATTGTTCATTCATGGCGGCTACGATGTCAACTACAACGTTCATGTGGTTGAGTAAATTATCGTTATAAGCTGGATTGCTGCGATGGTCATAGTCGAAGGCTTTCACGTCTTCATAGCGGAAGGAATGAGAAAATGTACGCTCCGGCGGTACAATATTCGGGTCGATCCTTTTCCAAGTGTTGTTGCGGAAGGCGTAAGGTTTATCGTTGAAATTGACGAAACCATTCGTCCAATAGCATGGGGAAAATTTCACTAATTCCCAGCCATCGAGATTAATGGTATAATTGTTAAATTTTGGCTGTGGTCCACAAGGTGTGATCACGGTTTCAAATGTGGCATTCACAGCTTTACACTGAATCACTACGGCGGTTTGTCCAAAAGCTTGCAATTTTGCCCACCGAGGTAATTTCAATAATGAAGCGGCGAGCCAACCATTATATTGGGCGGTGATAATTGCTCGTTCATTTTTAGCTTTGCGAACGTCACACTCAATTGTCTGTAACATACGCGCTAATTCATTATCACGATCAATAGCACGATCTTGAATATATTGTTTATTGGCCAATTTATCCAAATCGGGGTCACTAGATGGTGAGGTGGTTTCAACAGAGACGCTTGGTTGGGCCTTCTCCTTGATGGACGCCGACTCGGCGGTGAGTGATAGAGATTTATCAACGAAAGGCCACGTTACCAAAACTAAATTTGATTGGCCGACGATTTTAAAAGTCGTTGTTCGGTTGTTGCAACTTCGATGATTGGGGTCGCAAGGTGGTTGAAGAGTCAAATGAAAATCTAGTTGACGGTCATCGTCCAAGAGGCGGAAATATTTTTCATTCGTCGTCTTCATCATAAGATTTCCGATTCCAGATTCAACTGGACGTAATTCGTGTTGAATCTTATGGGTGTATGTCGTATCCCAAAACAAAGTTAGATGGTTGTGAGACAAGGTACCAGCGGTTGCGGAAGCTTTTCCGATCGGCGTTGGAAAATCTTCATCTTCCACTTGTTGAAACAGTTGTACTTGTTCAAGCGCGCAATTCAGAGTTTCCCAATCGACGGTTCGCATCCAGTAACCGTCGGATCGAGGTTCATGCGAAAATACATACTTCTCATCCGAAAGAGTCTTTTCATAACCTTCACACTTTTTAGTGTTAATCATTTTATAGCACTCAGAAGCCGTTGTGTCTATAGGAATTTTCTCAGGCACAATCACTGTTTGACCGAAAAAGTTCATAGTCATGCGGTGAATATTTCTCCATTTGGCACAAATAAAACCCGGAAATTTCACTGCGGCGCGTTCATCACTGTAGACAACATATCTCACTGGAACAGCACTCGTGGAATTCATTTTCGGCTTGCAATCAGCATCAGGAAATTGAATAATTCCCATATTCAAAGGCTCAGCGCAATCGCATACGGTTGTTTGAAATGCGCGCGCGCGTAGGTAGAAAAGACACAGTTACAATAGTAACGGCATTGACGACATTACTACACACGAAACATACGGAAAACAACACAGGGAAATATAAAAATGGAAACATTCTTATGGCCAAATATTCAACTTTATCATGTGGGTTTCTTAAAACTAGTAAACGAGAACAATAAAAGAAAAGGTAAAAATGTGGGGAAGAAAAAGGAAAATATTCTCATGGATTTAAAAAGGGTAAAAGACATTCCGTCGGCTATACTTTAACGGTGACACGGCAACAGGGATAGGGGAAATAGTGCCTTTCAATTTAACAGAGTTTTCTACTGGAAGGAAGCAACAATTTGGGGCAAATTTGGTATCATCAGAAAGAAGAGAAAAAGATCTTAATTATAGAAAAGAAAGAATTACGAAAATGTCACTCGTATAGGAGCGCAGATAAGAAATAAAACATTGAAAAATGTAACGGTAAATGCTTGGCGCTGTCAAGGTCACGCGCAAGTCCAATACACAGGGGAAGTGCGAATGGGGGAAAACGGAGGGGAATAAAAAGGAATAAGACGGAATAGATTGCCGACGGCGAAAAAGGGACTTAGAATATTTTCAACGTTGGAACATTGGGAAAAGCTGTAGCAAGGAAAGGAAAATAA
This sequence comes from Daphnia magna, assembly GCF_020631705.1. Taxonomy (NCBI): domain Eukaryota; kingdom Metazoa; phylum Arthropoda; class Branchiopoda; order Diplostraca; family Daphniidae; genus Daphnia; species Daphnia magna. The sequence continues at coordinate 9,170,153 of NC_059185.1, read as the reverse complement.
AATATATATTTCGCGTTGGGTGTGGCAGCTAGCGGTGGCGCTGCTATACGCGTAGTGTAAATGGAACAATGACGCATTTGCGTCAAGAACGAAAACAGAAAAGTTGTTAGTTAGGAATCGAATCAAATGAAACAGTGTGTTAGTGTTTGTTGTGTTTTGTTTTTTTGGTTTTTTTTTTTTTTTTTGGTTTTGTTTTTGTTTGTTTTGTTTGTTTTATTTTTGGTTTTTTTTGTTTTGTTTTGTTTTTGTTTGTTTTGTTCGAATTTGTTTGTTTAGGAATCGAATCAAGTGAAACAGTGTGTTAGTGTTTGTTGTGTTTTTTTTTTGTTTTTTTTTTGTTTTTTTTTGTTTTTTTTTGTTTTTTTGTTGTTTTTTTCTCTTTGTTTGTTCTTTGTTTGTTTATTTTATTTTAATTTTTAATTTAATTTAATTTTATTTTATTTGTTTTTTTTTGTGTCAAACTACGCCTAGATTTTTTGGGTACAAATGTGTAAAGTGTGTTAAGTGTCTACTGTGATGTGTAATACCTTGTCGAGTATTCACTCACATATATGGATACAGAGTAAATTTCAAATGTGTTTAGTGTTTAACGTAAAGGTAAGTTTTTCAAAATATTACTTTTAGGTAGACATAGGGAAAAAGAAAGACATGACAATAAAAACATTTTTAAGGTAAGCAATCGAAATAAAGTAATTAATGCACTGACAATTGCATTCACACAAGAAATACATTTCATTTGAAAACAAGGTGTAAATATGATGATTTTTTTTTTATAACGGAAGAGAGGTAAGTGAGTGTTTGTTTTTTTTCCTCACTTTTCGTTTCATCAATTAATCTCCTTTTTTTTCCTTTTGTTTATAGGTTCATCAGTGTTTCATTGTTTATTATTCTCTTTTTTTTTTTTTTTTTTGACACTGTTTTTGTTCATTTTTGTTTTTTTTTGAATATATATTTTGTTAATTTTTTCATGTTTATTTATGTTTATTGATGTATATGTTTTTCTTATTATATTTTTTCCTAACCCTCTCTCCCTTATGTATGTTTTTTTTTTTTTTTTTTTTTTAATCAAATACAATGTTGAATAAAACAGTTTTGTGTTCATTATTATTGTGTAAACGGACAATCATTCGGAGGCTGGTTGAAGATGTGTCGAAGGAAGCATCGCATAACAACAAGTGCGTAGGCGAAGACAGGTCGCCATTTTGATGAGTGTCAGTTTCTTTGTTTTTAAAGTGAAAGATAAGCGAAAAAGAAGAAAGGAAAAGAATTGAAGAAGAATACAGCAGGCGGAATAGAAGAAGAGTTCGGGACTAAAGGATTGCTACGGTAATGCCAATATAATTTCCCTATTATTTTATGCGTATTAGTACTTTTACTCGTAGTGTAAAACTCGACCGCTAGATGACGTTTTTCTAGTTTACTTTTTTTACCGCTAGATGGCATGAGAATGTCAATTCTGGAAATAAATAAGTCTAACTTAGAAAATAAGAACTTATTGATTAAAAATGACAAATAACTTGATGAACTTAGTTAAGTAAGGTTTTTATTTATCTAACGGGGAGCTTTTTATTTTACAATAAGTAAAAAGTTAGTTTGTCCGAGATGGAATGACTTGCTTGGATATACACATAGTTTGTACCCCACGCAAAGATAGTTGGTTAGCAAGCTCGCTTGGGACGCGTGGGCACTCGGGTTCAAATCCCGGGGGAAGCTTGTAAAAGGGAACAAATGTGCGTCGGCCCCAATGTACGGAAGGTGGGTCACGGTGGTTTTCCATCGTGGCCTTTCCACCCCCTTCTTGTACATGGTCGCCTCGCGCTCTTCTCAGCTGTCAATTCCGTTGGCCGTGTAACTCTTGTGGGTGGCAAGAGTTGGCCGTCGGAACTGACTACTGACGATGGAGATTTGTTCCTTTCTGGCTAGGGGAGAGTCTGGCGCTGGACTCAATCCGTGTAGAACGGCTTTTGCATTTTTTCAAAATTTTTCGCAATATAATTATATATTTAATTCCAAGTCTAATCGGATTAAAAAAATTATCATATTATAATATATCTTATTCCTTAGAAACATATATAATTATATGTTTTTAAAGAACCTCCTATTTTTGAGACTACTTGAACTAATGATTTAACCTAAACTGATTGTTTGAATTATATCTCTTTCCTATATTATATATTTTTTCTATTCCTTTTCCTCCTATCCCATATGTTTTTTCCTTTCTTTTTTTGTTGAATTACTTAATCTATTTGGAGACTATTCTTATTGTTATTTCTGCCGCTTTTTATTTTAAAACACTACTGAGGCTGCAACGCTTTTGAAGAGGGAGGGGAAATACAGAGAGGGAAAAGAAGACAGGATAAAAAGTGATAGGCGAATAACAGAATATAGCAAAATTTCAAGAGACTAGAAAGAGAGAAATAGAAGAAAGAAATTTTTTCTCATCGATTGTCTTCAAATACGTAATTGACGTGTTCCATTCTTGTTAGACAAAGCTGTCCGGTTGGGATTGCAATTGGTAATGAGTGGTGGTTATGATGTGATGAATAATTTTCGGGACTTATATGTGGGATTTCTTCTTGCTATTGGACTCCATCTCGATAACGCAGAGGCTTTTGTCGATTGCGTTGTGGGCGTCTGGTTTCTTGAAGTAGTTCTGGGTTCTCAGTTGGCGTTTCTCCTTCTGGCTCGGATGGCAAACTCTCGGTTGCCTCAACTTCGGCGCGTGCGGAGTCATTTTCGTTATTTGCGTTATGTTGAACTGATTGTGTTTCGTTGTCTGATTCTTCTGTGTTAGAAATATTATCTTCCGATGAAGGACGATGAACGCTGACGACATCAGCTTGTTGTTGAGATACATTTACATCTTCAAGATGATCAGTTGTTTGCGTTGTGTCATTTTCGTAATCAGCACTTGCCAATATATCTTCATGATCTTGACTTTCCATGGTAATGTCATGGTCTTGAGTTTGCGTCGCAATTGACTTGCGAAATCGGTTTTCGAAATCGGAGGGGTTCTCAATTGGGGGACAAGGTTCCGTTTTCCACAACATTGTCTCGTATCGTGGTATTAAACGATTTACATCCATACGTTGACATATATAAGAACTGTTTGGTAATGGTTGAATACTAGCAACTTTTAAACGGGATAAACAATCTGCATTCTGATTAACACGTCCAGGCCTATATTCCAATTCATAATTCGTTGCGGCTAATAATATAGCCCATCTACCTAACCTACCATTATTATCTTTCTGATTTTTAAGCCATTGCAAAGGTCGATGGTCACTAATGATCTCGAAAGGTTTATCTAGTAAGTAATGTCGAAAGTATTTAATCGCATCAACTACAGCTAACGCTTCTTTTTCTGTGGTACTGTACTTCATTTCGGCTTTTGTTAACTGTCTACTAGAATAGGCTATTGGATGTTCTTGCCCATCTTGCATTTGCGATAATACTGCTCCAATTCCATACTCACACGCATCGGTAAAAAGAAAAAATTTTTCGTTAAAATTTGGATATGCAAGAACTGGGGGAGTTACTAGAGAATTGCGTAACTTCTCAAAGGCAACCTGTTCCTCAGTTCCCCACGCAAATGGTTTCCTACTTAGATCTTTATGCGTTAATCGGGTTAACGGCTTAGCAATTGAACCAAAATCTTTAATAAATCTTCTATAATATCCGGCAAGTCCAAGAAATGATCTGACTTCTTCAACAGAAGTTGGTGTTTTATAATTAACGATCTTATCAATTTTACTCGGATCGGGTTTAATACCGTCCGTTGAGATAACATGACCTAGATAATTTACTGAACGCTTAGCGAATTGACATTTATTAAGTTTTAGTTTTAAATTGGCTGCTTTTAAAAGGTTAAAAATTTCTCGAATGTCGTTTAAATGATTCTCAAATGTATCTGAAAAGATAATGACGTCATCCAGATAAACTAACGCTTTATTTCCTAAGACGTCTCTCAGTACATAATTCATTAGCCTTTGGAACGTGGCAGGTGCATTGCACAAACCAAACGCCATTCTCTCGAATTCACAAAGATTATTTTCCACAACAAAAGCTGTTTTCTCGATATCTGGATCATGAACTTGAATTTGCCAATAACCGGAAGCTAAATCAAGGGTTGTAAAGAATTTCTTTCCATATAATTTGGCTAAAGTTTCATCGATGCGTGGCATGGGAAAAGAGTCTTTCTTTGTAATGCTGTTTAATTTCCTATAATCAACGCAAAATCTTATTTCTCCATTCTTTTTCTCTACAAGCACCACGGGTGAAGCCCATGGAGATTGCGAGTATCTGATGACCTTTGCATCTAGCATCTCCTGCACTTTATCTTCCAATAATTTCCTTTGATTATTAGTAACTCTATATGGGAGTTGTCGAATGGGGCCTCTTCCTTCTGTATCAATTGTATGTTTAATGAGATTGGTATTCCCTAGTTCTGAATCTTTTGAAGTAAACAAGTCGTGAAAGTCATTTAATAATTGAGAGAGCGGTGCTTGAAATTCCGGGTCGACTTCCGAAATTACAATAGGCTCACGTGATTCTATGGGCTAAATTTAAAATAGAAGAGGGGCCTTGCCCATCTCTAGCTAAGTAAATACTCTTTGTTTTTCCATCAAGCTGAAAACCATGCTTCTGGATTGCATCCCATCCAAGAATACAGTCTTCAGAAACACCGTTTGTAACGATAAATTCTTGCTGTAAAATTGTCTCCCCGTATCCAACGGGCAGAGTCACTTTTCCCAGCGTATGTAACTTATTTTCTCCTACATCATATAAATCGAAGTCAAGCTGGCTGCAGATCGCCTGACCTCTAGGGGGTAACTTCTTAAATAAACGTTCATGTAAAATGCTTTTAGACGCGCCTGTATCGAATAATGCTTGGAACGGGACCTGGAAAATCTTTAACGGAATTCTTGGAGTCGATTCAATCGTAATTGTTGTTAATTTTGCGACTTGTCGGGATTTGCGAGGAGGCTCTTCATCAACTGACCCGAAGCTACAGTTGATTCCTACTGGTTTTCCTGATGTTGAGGAGAACCGGGAATGTTAGGTCTATTATTGTTTCTGAACTTAGGACAACTGTTAGATCTATGCCCGATGTCACGGCAAGAATAACAAATAGGCGGCTGAGCTTGTTCTAGTCCTTGACGTTGATAACGGCGACAATCTGCCTGAATATGACCTCGGTAACCGCAAAAATTGCAAACAACCGACGACTGTAAAGGTCGATTATTGAAATCATTTGGAGGTCTGGGGGCTGGCGGACTACTGTTTTTAGAACTATTTTGGGAGTTTACAAATTGTCTATTTCCATTATTGTTATTAAAGCGCTGCGGTGGTGCTCTCACGTTACCGTCTTGCTGATTAGCTAAAGTCGGTTGAAACGAGACCTGTTTCCTATACTCTGTGTTTGAAGGATATGAGACGTCTTTCCTATTGAGATGGAGTTTCTTTACGCTCTGCACGAGTTCACTAAGAACGTCCCTAATCTGCTCACTTTCAGTTTTCTTTTCCACAACAGGCTTGTCTTCATGGTGAACGTTAGCCACTGCCTTCATCATCATTTCTTTCTGATCTACTATCATTTGCTTAAGCTCTGTCAATTATGCGCTATTGGTGCCATGTGTGCCATCAATAGACCGAATAAACTCCTGCCTTTCACGATCTGTTTCTAACGCTTCTAGTCTACTAGCATACGTCCGTGTTGAAGTAACTAATTCGCCAAAGTCCTTAAAGTCCTTATACTTAACTTTCGTCTGTAGTTTGGAATCTAAGCCTTCAATAAATTTCTGCATTAAAATGATTGCAAAAGACTTCTCAGAGTGAGCTACAGGATATGCACGCTTGAAAATTTCCTGAAGTCGAAGGGCATAATCAACGATCTTTTCTCCTGGCTTAAGCTTAGCTTTGTTAAATTTCTTAAGATATAAATCAACATTTTCGTCGCCGTGAAAATGATCGAGCAAAGCTTCTTTGACCGAATCATAATCATGCGGAAGATCTTTCAAAATGGCCTGAATGGCGGAAAAAGCTCTGTCTGTTAACTTAGCACGAAGCATTTGGACAATTTTCTCTCCTGACCATCCTGATGTGTCTACTATAGCTTCGAAAGATTCTAGCCAAGAGTCGAAACGCGTAAGTGGACTTCCGGAAAACGAGGGAAGTAATTGCAAACGGTAAAAGGTATGCTGATTATTCTGGAGATCATCAAGATCTCTAGCCGTAGCTGCTCTACTAGGGGAAGGACATTGAGCCATGTTCTTAGGATTTGTTTCTTGTGCTCTTAAGCTCTCCTGTCTTGAATTGTGAGATTGTGTTGAAATGCTGCTCGTAGACGATCGAGATTCGCTGTAACGTCTGCGACGCTCCTGGGTGGCGTAATAAGTATGCGTGGGCGTCGGGTCGAACATCGACGACGGGAGAAGCGAATAGGGCGGTAGTCGGTGAATCGCACCTGTCGTGGACGTCGAACGGTCCTCTCCTCTTGACGGTGTGCTGGTTGTTGGGCCACGGGTTGTTGAGGTACGTCCTCCGCCGTATGGGATGGTAGGAACCGTTGCAATCGGACCTTGATTTGGGAGAGTGTTTGTTTGATCTCCTCCGCTAACTGCACATTGTTCGGGTTGACTGCTCCCGGGAAGTTGTCCAATTTCCTCAGCAACGAGTTGATTTCCGGAATTAGCGGTTCCAACGGAGTCAGCAGGCGTAGCTCCCGCAGGTAGAAGATTAGGTTGCGGATGTCTATCAGGAACGACTGTTGATGGGTCAGTAGCTGCACTTCCAAGAAGGAGGATAACTCTCTCACTTCGTTCGTTAGATGTAGGTAGCGTTCTTCTCGGTGTCTGATGGAAGTTCCAAAATTCTGAAACGAGGCTAAGATTGTCTCGTGTTTCTGTGGTGTCACGCCTTGCAGTTCCGTGATGCAGTGAATTTGACTCAGCAGAAATATCAGGAATTGTCTCGCATGTGATTGGAAGATCGATGTCAGCACGGACGCTTGGGCTTCCGATTGGGTTGTCTTCTTCACCTGTGCGTGTAGTTTCACCTGTAGGATCGACGTCAGATGTCTCAGCAGAATCGTTGGTTCTGTCCACACCGTCGTTGGATTTGTTTCGGGTAAATAGTGGTTCGATAGACGGATGTCTTGAATCAACCAAATTAGCTGTACCCAGGTCTTCGGATCGGTCGACTGAAAGTCCGCTTCTCTCTCCTTCAGGCTCTTGATCGCAAGGATTAGGTACGGAAGCTGGCTCGTTTTGGGCTGGAATATCTTCTGTTGATTGTTCTTGATTTTGTTGAATAGATGTCGTAGGCTCAGGTTCAGTTGATTTTCCATTCGGGGAGTTCCTCGTGAAAAACCCTAACACAGTTTTTGCTACTGAACTAGACTTAGCGAAACTTTTGGAGGAGACTTAGCTGGAGAAATACGCGCAGCAATTCTAGCAAAAATAGAGGGTGAACGCTCCTCTGAAACGGTTCCAGAGGCAAAACTACCTCTGGGTTTCCGTCTGGAAACAAGATCAAGACGAGCTACGGCTTCGTACGCACCGTTAGACCTAAGCTTACTTAACTGAGAACTAACTCTAGATGGTTGTGTACTTACAGCGGAAGAAGCGGGTTTACTAGCCGGTTCAGAAATTGGTTTGGGAGTGGTACAAGCTGGACATGTATCAGGTGCAATTTGGGGTTCAACATGCAACTTATCAAAATTAAGCGATCTAGCAACAGTTGGCTCACTGGGCCGGGGAACATTTATTTGGGGCACACTGGGTTGTATGGGAGTTCGTGGAATTCTAGACCCGCCAGTAATAACATCATCATTCATTGTGGTTGAGTTCAAAAAGCGCTGCCACCATTATGTAATACATCCCTTTGGGGGTTGAGTACTACAAAGAATTAAATGTTGTTTGGAATAGGAATTTAAGTGAACTCGGAGGCGAATTACCCACAATGATAGACGTGTATTTTACTTGACTAAGGCCATAAGAATTACACGGGACAGGACATACAATATGACAAGAAAGGGAATAACTAGCCAAACCATAATGACCAACAGAATAAGGAAATTATTGGAAGCTTACCGATGTAGCGCGAGCGTTACGGGAGTGCACGTTGGTAAAACGATAGGAAGCGGAGATATTAACACTCAGCAATTCGACTACTAAACGTTTCAGAACTGTGAGAAGACTCTAGCAAATTCAAGAATTTGCACCGACAGAGTTTCCGCGTCTAAACGTTGTGGAAGTTGCCGAACGACTCTGTTTGTCGGAAATGTGGGTTCATCACGAAACCTCGCATTTCGGGAGTGGTCACAGACACTGATGGCCTGTCGCAACTCGGCACGAGCAACCAATCAAGAGATGTTTTATTAATTGATTGATTATGACGTGTAAGCAACCAATCAACTGATTGTTTATTTATTGTGCGATATGCGCATCAGTTGCAGGTGTTCATCGAGGTCAGCTAAAAGCGTTGATGACTTCATCTCCGGATTGACAAACAACGTTTCAAGGAAGTAAACAGGAAATACGATACGAATTGTAAACGTTAACATAAGGAAAAAGGTGGATATCATAAGTGAAAAAGGGAGTAACATAAGATCATAAAATGTGGGCATGTTGAGTAAATATATGTGTAGGCCTTCGTTACACAAGTTTACCTCTTGTAAGATTTGCCAGACGTGTATTTATTTGACTTCTACAATAGCAATACAACCAAACCAAGAAGCATGACACTATTCTCACTATTGTTGCGAATAACATTGCTTTTATAGAGAATTGCAAGTGGCACAGTGGGTGTGGCTTAGATGGCGGTGGCGTTTGGTCACTTGGTCATGTGGGCGTTGCCTTGGTGTACACCTTGCGTACACTCAATGTCCGTGCAGATTTGCCATCTTCTGTAAAGCGTAAATAATGCAGTTGGCTCGTTACATTCCTTCCCCCCTGTGCGGCAGGATAAATTGGTCCTCCAATTTCACCTTTGTGTGCAGACTTCAGGTCTTAGGAAGGCAACTTGAATTGCGCCATATTATATATTTATAAGAAGCGTCTAAACTATTGTAGCATTGGTAACATTTTGCGCTGATTAAAATAATTGGGTGTTATTTTCCTTTAGATGATGTCTGGCTGTTGGTACACTTGTTTTTTCTTTTTAGCACTCGGAATTTTCGGAATAGATTTCGAATGCTAGTTTCGTCATCTATATAGTCCTGTGCATATTTTCCGTCCGTATTCATCTCGAGCTCCTCGACGTAAAAATATTTCTATAATATCTGTATGCCTGTACCTTACAGCTATTTGCAACGCAGTTTCCTTTGATGTGCGTGATCTCCTATTGATGAATTCCGCTGGACATACTTCCGCGAAGAATTTGTTGTTATATTTAGCAGCATAATGTAACACTGTTTCTTCATCCAGCGTTTGGTGCACAATAATTCGATCCATCCACAAATATTTAATACATTCCATATTATTGAGATAGCCACTAGTAATGCTCCCATGCTGTTTTGGATGTTGAATGTGTTACCGTGATGGGATAGAATACGGAGTAAATGGACATTATTATCCGTTGCTGCTCGGTGTGCTATTGTCATCCCCTCCTCGTAAATATTGCTATCAGCTCCGTATTGGAGGAACATATCTTTCTTTTATCACACTCCCGTGTAATAATGTTGTTCCATTGGGGAAAACAGTGACCAGAATTTGTTTTATGTTTTTCCCATTTTCTCTTGCTTCTAGTAGGTGGTTTCTGATCATTTCTCTTGATACTTCCAGCAAATTGTAGTTGAATTCTCCTTTGGGGCCGTTCACATACTACGTAGTGGGCTTAGTGGGGGAAGGGGGTCAGACAAATTACTTCAAAATACTACGGGGGGAGCCCGGGGATTTGATACGTAGTAGAAACAAATTTTCAAAAATTTTCCAATTAAAAAAAAAAAAAAATTTTCCTAAGCTGGCAACGCTGTCGTTGTTTATTTTTGGCGAAAGCTCCTCATGAGCGGTCGACTGTTATGGTATTTTGAAATTCGTTTGTGAGTGGATTGAAACTTAAGAATGTCTAAACAAAATCCTACGGGAAAACCGGACCTATATCAACAGTTTAAATTGTATTATTAATCCGTTAAAAAGTAGAATCTGGCAACCAGAAAAATACTTTGCATCGTTAATTTTCAATATTTCACTGTACCAAAAATGATACAAAGAATGCTTACTTTTTTAATACAGAAATAATTGAGTTTCGAAATATATATAGGCCTATATTTTTTAGGGGGGGGGGTCGAGCGAGCTACTACGTAATTTCAAGGTGGGGAGTCAGCAAGAACACTTCAATCTACTACAAGGGGGAGGGAAGGGGGTAAAAATCCGCCAAAATCCCACTACTTAGTATGTGAACGGCCCCTTTCATCAACATCGTTATGGCGACGATTCTTCTTCGTGTCATCTCCGTGTCCAAAGCTGGGAATGTTTTCATCGTACAGTTTTTACAGTAGACCGTTTGTGTTATTAAGGGAACTGGTAATGACCAAGTTTCCTGTTCTTCGTTGTTGATTACACTTACTGCCTTACAGTTGGCGGCCATTTCACTGTCTGACGACGATGGGTCTAAGTCACTTTCTATTTTACTGTAGTAGTAACCCACTTTACTCGATGATGTTTCTTCTTCTTCCGTTTCTGATGGTGATATAGAACTTTTCTCTTGCATAAATTCAAAATCGCTTTCACTATTGCTGTATCTTTTCTTTTGCATAAATTCACAATCTCTGTCACTATTGATGTATCTTGTTACGTCTTCTTCCATATTTATATTCCTTGATACCTGCATACTTTCACTTGCGTTCGCATTAATTTGTATCTCACCTTTAGCTTCATTACTCATTAGATTAGCTAAGAGTTCGTCTTCCCAGTCGTTTCCTGTTGGTAGCGTTTCACTTATTTCCAATTGCGGGGTATCTTCTTCAATCCAAGTCATCAAGATTTCATCACTCCAGTCTACATTTAATAGTTCTTCGTTTTTCTTGGTTTGATTCATTTTTTTTATGTATCTTTCCGTGGAAGGTTGGTAATACAACTAAAAATTTTTTCTTGCTTGTTTGTCTGTTATATAGTTGGAGTACCCACCCCTAACATACTCCAGGTTGCTTACGACTATCTACTAAAGAAATCTACTTTGAATGACAATGTTTTTTTTTATATGTCCTTTGTCTTTTAACTATCTTCTAGTCTGAGAAGCTTTTCTACAGTATATGTGAATGTTTTGTTTAATTGATCCCTCCTTTTTAAGAAAAATTTCTTACCTTATATGTAAATGCTAGATTTTAACGACTCCTTCTTATATAGAGTTTCAGTCTCGTACACGATTTCTCTCTTTTGCAGAGTGGTTTATGGAATTTTATTTCTTCCCCCCCACCTTTTTATTTTTTTTTTATTATTTTATTTTTTTTAAATTATTATTATTATTTTTTTATTATTATTATTATTATTTTTTTTTTTAAGATTGCGTCAAGGCGATCGAAGTAGTCTGGTGTAGCGTGTTCTTTGTTCTTCAGTTGTCGCTTGACTGTCTTTGCTGTTGTTTTTTGAATCCCCCATTTTCCGTCATCATGTATACGTTAGACTTCGTTTTTCAGCATCTTGCTGAAATTAGAATGGCTTTTTCACTTTTCCACCCGGTGATGTTTCCAAATCCGTGTTGTGAATATCGTCGCTTCACGACTGCCGATGTGCAGTTGTTCGAAGAGTTATTCAACACGGTTCGAAGTGGTGTTTCCTCTTCCCGTTGCTCCCGTATCTGTGGTACAGCCTGTTTGGTGCAACGACTTCTACTACAAGTAAGTCCGTGTTTTTGTTCATTTGTGTTATCCTTTTCTTGTCTTCGGAATTTCTTTATTGTTTTGTTATTTTTGTTATATTTTCATATTTATTTATTATTATTGTGTGTTTTTTTTTGTTTTTTTATATTGAATATCCTGGCTACGCCCGACTTCGCGATATTCTTCCATACGGTTCTTGTGGTGGGCAGAATCCGGGGATGATATTTATCATCCTTCGGTTTCGGTTTCTAACATATATCCGGAGCTGACGTATTCCGATATCCAGATACGACTTGAGCACCGTCAAGTCCGATTGGCTGTTTTGAATCATTTGAATGATTCTTCTGAGGAAGATTGATTTGCTTTCCGTCGGTGTGCTTTTTTTTTTTCACTATGGTTTTGTTTTTGTTCTTGTTTTTGTTTTTTTTGTTTTGTTTTAAGTACTGATTGGAAATAAAATCCTTTACTAGATCTATGTTTTTTTTGTTTTTTGTTGTTTTTTTTTTTAAGTACTGATTGGAAATAAAATCCTTTACTACATCTATGATTTTTGTTTTTTGTTGTTTTTTTTTTTTTTTCGTTATTTGTTAATTGTGCGTTTTAAATGGTCTTCTGGAGTACATCTGCATAGATCCTCCCACACCATTCCGTAGCCAACGACATAGCTGCATGTCGTGTGACTTCCCGTACATTCCTTGTTTTGCTCGTTTTCCCATTTTAATTCTTCGATAGGATACAATTTTCCTTTCTTTGGTGCACTCGGGGTGTTTATCGACGTAAGGTTTTCTTTTGGTGTTTCTGTTGCTGACGTCATTAAAGGCGCAAATTCCCTAATGAACGGTTTTTCATTTCCTCCTCCAGCGCTGTAGCAGGGTTCTGGTATCATGGATTCCATTTCTTGACCATCACTTTCGCTCACGTTACGTGATTGCTTGCGTCGTCTGAAGCTTTCCTTAATCCATGGGATAGGATAACAGGCAATAAAAATTCTTAGACAGATGAGAAATAGGATGAATCCTATCGCTGAGAGAGCCATGATTTTTAATGTGTCAAACCAGGAAAACATGTTTCCGATTTGATTGTCCTGTTCTTCTGTTACTAGGATGTTTGGTAACTCCTTGCCTCCTCTCCTTCGTTAATTCGTCCCACCAGGTCATTTAGGATGTTCAGCTGTTCCTTTTCCATTGTTCCATGAGCTGGGTGGTTCCTTAATCCATAGTCGAAACTGTTTAAGTGCAATTCTTCGAATTCTGCAATTAAATCCAGATTTGAGGTGTGTATGGTCGCCTCTTGTTTAATCCAGTCTCCTGCTGTTGCGTTATGTTGCCACGTATGAGGATTTCCGTTGATGTTTATCAATTGTGATTTCCAAAAACACTCCGAATACGGGTGAATAGACCATCCCCAAGTAAAAGTTATCCGTCTTTTTCCCATATCGTTGGTTTTACGAAAAATATATGCGCAACTTTTCCGTAAACTAAGATGCAATTTCAATTTCCCAAAATCTTGTTTTGTGCATGGAAAATTATCCATATAATTTTCTTAAAAAATGAATACATTTTACGGTTAACATTTTGGTTTCCCATATCGTTGGTTTTACAAAAAATATACGCGCAACTTTTCCGTAAACTTAGATGCAATTTCAAGTTCCCAAAACCTTGTTTTGTGCATGGAAATTTATCCATATAATGTTCTTAAAAAATGAATAAATTTTACGGTTAATTTTTTGATTTCTTTTCATATTTTTTTCATTAGATTTACGGGAAAAACACAAATATTTTACGCAAATAATTCTTCCATTTTATTTCATACTTCATAATGCAACTTTTTTAACTTTATCTTAATCATTTTTTTTGAATGTGAGAAGATCTAGATTTTTAAGGTTGCCACAGAATCATTATAATGCACCAAGGCATCTACCATACAGTGTGCTGAATAGGTTGAACATACCACATAGCATTGCTGTACTCTCCAAGAATGTCAGGCACCCTTGGCTCCTCAACACGTCCGAATCGATAGTTATTGAAATCATAAGGTACGGCAAACATCTTCCCAGCAATCAAATTAAAATCCCACTCGTCGATTTGATGGCTTAAATTGGAAACGACGTAGGTTTTGTAATCCTTTGAGCAGTATGGCTTGTTAAAAGCTGAAACTACAGAGGAAAATTTTCTTCCTACTATAGAATACTCTCGAGATTCTTTTGGGTACTCAATGATATCAATACAAACAACGATTGAACCGTTTGCTAAAATGCACACATTATTGGGGAACTTATTGCTTAGGGTAAAAGTAGAAAAAACAAGTTTTTTAAAACGTTCCGTCATTGAACAAGAAATAAAAGCATTCTCCTTTAAGTGAACTGTTTTCATTCTTTTGGCCTCCATTTCAAATTCTTTGAAGGACGTAATTATTCTGCCATCACTTGTTGAAGGGAAAACATACTTATTCTTTTCTATGAGTCGGTTTCTAATTTGTTCAACAGGTTAATTACCAGACGAAATAGCTATTTTAAAAAACCGGAGAAAATTTTCAAAGGGGAAGGCGCTATTGTACTCAACCCCGCATTTGTACCGAATCACATCATCGGGTAAATGTAGGATTTCGTGAGTAGTAAATCGACATGGATATTTCATGGATATGAGTTTGACGACATAATCAGTCAAAACAGCTCTAGCTTTTTCAACATTAGCATAAGGTACTTGCTTATTATCAAAACCACCAAGCAAAAGCATTGAATAAGGCAACAACATAATGTGTTCCAATTCATGGTCGTGCAGTACATTTTTAAAAACTGGGAAAAGAAGAGACCCAAACCGACGGATTTCATGAGTCTTGTACTTAGATGAACTCTTTGATAAGCTTCTCAGTTTCCCGTTGAATTCATACGGTGTACAAGATTCAATCATTTTCAGTCGAATGTCTACTTTTGCTAGTTGGAGTGTACTTAGCTTTCCCTCTTGTTTACGTGTAACGAAGGACTTCAGCCTTCTTCCTAACGCACCGGCCCACATTGTGTGCATTGGGTCGATGATGAAACCAGATATCATGGGAAAATCCAGATCAATGAAAGGACTAAGGTCGTGAAGCCCATTTACATGATTATCTTCTGTGTCATCGCCTTTAATGTAATTTAAAAATTCGGAATCTATTCGACAAGGGGCATTTACATCACTTAGCTGAATTACGGGTTTTTTGTATCCAGGAAATGTTAATCTCAAACCTAAATTAAAATAACCTTTATTCATGTTTCTTTTATGAATTTGAACAGTAGTATTACCTTTCTGTATGCACCTTTCGCAAGACCAGTAGCCCATATGACCAATAATTCTCTTCAAAAACGAACACATCGGAGTGTCTGCGATGACAACCCGCAAACTTGCCGTAAATTCACGACCTTCGGCCTCAAGATTATGCGGGCACAAACGTTTGAATTCGTCAATAGTCAGTTTCATAAGCTCTTTTGCGGATGCTTTTACTTGTCCATGCTCGAAACCGATTATAAATGGATTAGAAAAATCCAAAACAGTTGGTTGTACTGTAGATGCAAATGATGGCGCAATAGAGTGGACCCTACCAAGAATAGCAATCATTCCTGGTTTTTCTGAATTTTGGAAAATCTCCAAGACATCAACATGAAGATCCACTTCAAAATGGGGAATCGTAGATGGTGTTCTAACCCCTTCTTCCTCGCTTTCTTTGCGTAGCACTTTTTTGGCACGACTAACAACCATTTCCATGTCCAAAGCTTCAATCTCATCATTTAATGTAACCCCGACTTAAAACCCCGCGCCTTAAAATGTCTTCATATATTACCGACTTTAAGTCCCTGTCCCCCGACACAATGTCCCTGTATTTTTTGCCATTCAATATTATCCCGACTCCAGACCCCATTTTCCAAAATGTGCCAACAATTCCTAACTTTCAACCCCAGACACAAGCCCCCGTAATTTTTGCAAACGAAATATTTTCCTGACCGAAAACCCCTTGCTTAATCATGTTATAGTTACATCTACTTGAAGCCCCGCTTTAAAACCCCGAAATTAAAAATTAACCTAAAAAAAATTTTCTTTTTCAAAACCATCTTTGCTGCCACACTTAAACAAAGCGGCATCATTTGTAGGGATTACCTACTCGAGAATAGATTGCACATTTCAGCTTTAAAATATCCTTTAAAAGGATCTCAAGACAATCATTAATACATCCAGGCATTTTTAGCAAAAGTTATTGAACAGAGAACGGATTACGGATAGCTGAGTTTGTTTTATTCGAATTTAATTTTATGGGTCAGATGAGGAAAGAAAACAGATCATACTGATAAATAAATAAAAGTTATTCAGGGAAAATAATTATAAATTTGAGCGACTGGAGTACGGCAATAAAAGCAGAGATTGCGGGCTACTCTCTCAAGTTGCTCGGCACATTGGTGGCAGACCGTGTGCCCACAAGGAATAAAAATTTTATTCTTTGGATTGATGGTGCAAATATTGTCGCGGAGGGACAATAGCAGAAATGCTTATCTCTTCCTAGAGAAGCTACAGCTGACGCTGTAATTACGAATGTGGAAATTCGTTGTAATGTCATCGGGCATTACTCTTTATTAAGCAGAAATTTTAAAATAGATTAAGAAAGTACGCTAAGTTCATGTAACCTTAGGGAAGGGGCGTATTTTCAAGGCTAGTATAAAACCCACTATTTTTCTCTCCCTCCTTAGTTCTTATTCCGCTAGACCCGTAGCTACTAAGTAAAAGAGTGTTATTCTTTTTCTCGCATGTATTTCACTTGTTTGAGTTACAATACATCCCTTTAAAGTCAAGTGCGACAAATGGTGGAGACGCAGCTCGTTAACCGTTGCTAACGAATTTAGTGCTGCTTAAGTCGTAGTCGATGCAGAAAAAGTCTAATCCGCGCTTACCTAGTTGCCCTCGCAGTCCAAGTAGACGATTGCATCCAGAGTTGTCATCTGAATTGTTAGGTGGTGAGACTACAGCAACAGGTCAGACACAAGATCCGGAAATTTCAACCTCTACCGAAAATTTAGCTACGTCAGGTGAAGTAATCATTGAACAAAGCGGTTCAAGCAGCTCTGAAGATCGGTCAGAGTCAAGACCTGACAACGAAGCAGATTTAAGACAATTCACACATCCTGTTGTTCCTGTGATAGGACAACGTATTTTTGGACCTCCAAGACATCAACACCAACCTCAACCGGCAGCTATGGCAGCTGTAAGAAAATTCATAAGCCCACCTATTTTTAGGGGTAGCCCAACTGAAGACGCTCGTCAATGGTTAGAGCGCTACGAAACGATTTCTACCCATAATGGTTGGGGCAATGCTGACAAACGAAATAATTTCAGTATGTACTTGGATGATACTGCAAGAAATTGGTTCCTGTGCGCAAGACTCCCGAATGATTGGGGAGATACACCAGCACAACCGGCTGCTGGAGGAAACCCGGCTACACCTTTAGTACCCGGTTTACGTTCGGTATTTTTGAAAGAATTTCAGCCAGATAATTACGGTCTTTTTCAAGAGACCAGACTCAGAAGTAGAACCCAAGGAGTGGACGAGCCAACCATTAGGTACTACTACGAAATTCTTAACCTTTGTCGACTGGTCGACCCGAACATGTCAGAAACGCACCGATTGGAACACCTTTTTAGAGGACTTCGACCAACGCTTTTCAGAAAGATTTATCCGCTGAAGCCTAAAACATGCGAAGAATTTTTGGCGCTAGCAAAATCCTATACAGAAGCATCGCTCATGTCAGATACACGAGGATGGAAGGATACCACAGCGGAGCAGCAGAAGTCACACGAGCAGTTACCGAACCTTGCCGTGGTCTATCCGGACCAGCAAGCAGATCTTATGAAGACGATGCGTGAGTTAATTCAAGAAACCTGCGAGAAGTTAATCTCAAAAGAGAAAAACGAGCAAGTAAAATCAAAGGGACCTTACAAGCCAAAAGGTCGCACTGTAAGCGGGAAACCGCAATGTTTCTATTGCAAGAAGTCAGGACATATTGCTCGTAACTGTTTCAAGAATCCAGAATCTGAACAGTACAAAGGTCCGCCCAAGGATGGAGCCGCAGGAGCGACTTCAAAAGGAAATCTTCCCATCAACTTAGCTGTTCCTGAGATGTTGGAAGAAAAAACAGACCATTCTGAAACGTATGTGTTCAACTTGAATCCTGCAAGATTAATCAAGGAAACAGTAAGATGTGGTAAAGTAGCTGCAACAGCCCTCATCGATACAGGAGCTGCTGTCACAGTAATTTCGCCAGAATTACTAGAAAAAACGGAATTTGTCAAAAAACCTCTTAGTGGACCGAAGATTCGTCTCGTAAATGGCCAAACTCTGTCACCACAGAATTCAGCGGATATAGTAGTAACCCACAGAGGCATAACTATAAAAGGTAACGCAATAGTCATGCCAATGTCAGGTTTTGAACTACTGTTGGGAAATGATTTCCTACAACAATTTCGAGCTATCCATATTGACTACGAGTCAGAAGAATCTTCATTTACGACGGGGAAATCGCCGCTTGCAGAAATTACTTCTCTTCAAGCAGAGCAATTACAAGAAAATCGGCTGGTCTCAAGAGATCGTCAAGAAATACCAGCATACACAGTGAAGCAAATCCCAGCAGCTGTTTCTAATAAAATGGAAGGTTCGTGTATCGTGACGCCATCAGGCCCCCTGTTGGCAACAACAAGCCTGTCTACTGGTCATGCGCTTGTAAAAATGGATTTAGAAAAATTCCAGTAGCCAACCTATCTCCGAAAACAGTGTGGCTAGAAAAAGGAGTGACACTGGGAATCCTAGAAAAGCACCCCGAAGCTGAAGAAATGGAAGAAATTCAAGAAATTTTTACACTAGATGCTTCGGGGAAGAACCAAGATGCAGATGCAGAGAAAGAAGAATTGTTGAAACATCTCGAAGGAAGAATTGGGGAAAATCTAACAAAAGAAGAGAAAGAAGAGACAGTAAAAATCCTCAAGCAATTCGCCCATTGCTTTGCACTAAACGAGGATGATTTGGGATACTGTTCAGTAGTCAAACATGACATCAATACCGCTAATGCGCCCCCAATCCATCAGCATCCTTACAAGAGTGCCTGGAAAGAACGGGCTGTTATTCAAAATCAAGTAGAAGGAATGCTGCGTCGAGGAGTCATCGAACCTTCTGATAGCCCTTGGTCTTCCCCAGTGGTGCTAGTCAAGAAAAAAGATGGCACATGGCGCTTCTGCGTAGACTATCGCAAGCTAAACGCAGTGACGGTGAAAGATTCCTATCCCTTACCACGTATAGCGGACACATTGAGTCGGCTAGAAGGCGCCACATTTTTCTCAAGTATGGATCTTCAGTCAGGATACCATCAGGTTCCAGTTGTTGACAGTGATAGACCGAAGACAGCCTTCATCACTGCAGACGGATTGTACCAATTTCGTACTCTTCCCTTCGGTTTAACAAACGCCCCTGGAACCTTTCAGCGAGCAATGGACATCATCCTAGCCGGACTTCGTTGGTCAACGTGCCTGATATACCTAGATGACGTCATCATTTACTCAGCAACATTCCAACAGCATTTGGAACGACTTCGTTTAGTGCTGAGTTGCCTTTCTCAAGCTGGATTGAAATTGAAATGGTCAAAATGCTCATTTATGGAGCACACATTAAAAGTGTTGGGACATCTTATCTCAAAGGAAGGCGTGGCACCAGACCCTGAAAAGCTGGAGGCAGTGCAAAGTTTCCCATCACCCAATGAAGGACATTCAACGGCAAACAAAGTAAAACGAGTACAAAGCTTTCTCGGCTTGTGCTCGTATTATCGACGTCACATTCAAGGTTTCGCATCAATTGCACGCCCACTGACTACACTGACGAAAAAAGAAATTCCATTTACGTGGGGAGAAAGTCAAATTAGCAGCTTCAATACCTTGAAACAAGCACTCACTTCGGCACCAGTGTTGGCGCATCCCAACTATGAGTTACCAATGGAAATTTTCCCTGATGCCTGTGGTTATGGCATAGGAGGTGTACTGGCTCAACGCATCAAAGAAGCAGAACGTCCCATCGCATACGCCAGCCGCCTTCTAACAAAATCAGAAGTGAACTATTCAATTACTGAAAAGGAGTGTCTCGCACTAGTGTGGTGTCTTTCCAAGTTTCGATGCTTTGTGTGGGGTTGCAAAGTGAAAGTGGTGACCGATCATCAGGCTCTTTGCTGGTTAATGAGCAAAAGAGACCTAGCAGGTCGTTTGGCACGATGGAGCTTGTCGCTTCAAGAATACGACATAACCATTGTGTATCGCAGTGGAAAAACGCATGACAATGCAGATTGTCTCTCAAGAAATCCGCTACCAGTTGCACAAGAGCTAGAAGATGATCGCTGTTTTATGGTAGGAGCAATCACCCTCCCTGGCCTTTCCGAAACCGAAGACGAGTTGTTGGCTGAAAAGCAGAAGGCTTGCCACAATTGGAATCAGCTAATTGTGAAACTTCAAAACGGAAAATCAAGAGTTAAAAATTTTGTAATTCACAATGGAAAGCTGTACAAGGAAACCCTTAAGAATGGGAAGAACTACAGAAGACTGTGTGTTCCTGTGGAATATCGTAGAAGAATTCTACAAGCCTACCATGATGATGTCGTGTCTGGACATCTTGGCATCAATCGCACTTTACACAAGATTTGTAATCGTTTCTTCTGGCCAAAGATGGCCCTCGACATAACTCGCCACGTACAGAGTTGTGTACATTGTCAAAGCAGGAAAGGAGTCCCAGACAAACCTGCAGGACTCTTACAATGCATCAAAGTAGAGAGACCATTTCAGAAAGTAGGCATTGATCTACTAGGTCCATTCCCACTGTCAACTCAAGGAAACAAGATGATAATCGTGGCAGTTGATTATCTAACAAAATGGGTAGAATTGAAAGCTATGCCCACTGGAAAAGCAGATGATGTCGCAGAATTTTTTGTTAATCAAATTCTTCTACGTCACGGAGCTCCAGAGCAAATCATTACGGATCGGGGAAAATGTTTTACCTCTGATCTAACGCAAGCTGTTGTAAAGAAACTGCACACAAATCACAAGACAACTTCAAGTTACCACCCTCAGGCAAATGGAGCGGTGGAAAGAATGAATCATACATTGGCAGCTATGCTTTCAATGTACGTCAGCAGTGACCAACGTGATTGGGATCGCACTCTACAATACGTATGCTTTGCATACAACACAGCAAGACAAGAGTCTACGGGGTATTCACCATTTTTTCTACTCTACGGCCGTGAACCCAGACTTCCCATTGATTTGGAATTGGACGCTGATCCCAACCCATTGCTGACAGAAGAAGACGCTGCAATGAGTTATGCAGATCGCCTACAAGCTGACCTAACTGAAGCCAGAGAAATTGTGCAGACAAGAATGGAGCAAGTCAAACAAAAACAAAAAGAGGCCTATGATGCTCGTCATCGAGAACTATTCTTCCAAGCAGGTGATCTAGTGCTCGTCTACAAGCCATTTCGTAAAGTTGGAAAATCGGAAAAACTTCTTCACCGGTGGTTAGGTCCATACAAAGTGTTGCGACAAACTACACCAGTGAACTACGAAGTGATATCGGCAACAGGCCGAGGAAAAGCGGATATTGTTCACGTTGCTCGAATGAAGTCTTTTCACGAAGCCACTTTGGACTGGCAGTCACCACAGAAAGCGACCTCAGATAACACTGAGTCAACCGCAGAAAACTTCCGACAACACGAAGGTGAACAGCAAGAAGAAGCACAAGACTTACCTGATTCGATTGATTCAAATCCTTACACTGAAGAGGAAGTAACAGTACCGGAGGAAATTAACGTGTCACCCGACACAAGTGGTAGTGAAGTGATCAACTCTCCTCCAGACCAGATCCCTTCAAATGCATCACGAAGGCCCATGCGAAATAGAAGACCTCCAGCTAGGTATCTTACCTTTCTAGTGCCGTTCTTCATCTTCTTGCTGGCCCCCTTAACAAGCACTTCACTGATCCTGAGAGAAAACGCTATCTTCAAACAACAAGCCGACGTTGCTTTTAGTGAATCATCGTGGACAATCGTGACTGACCTTGATTTTGGGCCAGTTGACGCGGCCACCGCATATTTGAAAGAAAAAATTCTCCAACAACAAGAAGTAGCAGAAAGGTGGAAAGATCAAGGATCAAGGCCTCAGCAGATAGCAGCAAAAAGAATCACCAGCAGAATGCAGTCTTTCCTAAAAGGAATGGAAAACGCAGCAGATCGATTAACAAACATTAAAAAAGCCCTTAATACAAATCAAAGAAATCGGCGAAGTCTCGTCGATGGGGGAGGAACAATCCTCAAATGGCTTTTTGGAGTGTCGACACAAAAAGATTTAGAAGAACTGAACAATCAAATTCAAAATCTCTCCCAAAATCAGCGAGAAATAATCCACATTGTCGACAAGCAAGCAACAGTCTTAAATGAATCACTGTGGGAAACAAGAACAAACGCAAAGTTAATAAAAGAGCTACGAGGCCAATACTTAATACTGAGAAACGCCACTATCAACATAATGGAAAAAATAACTGACATGGAAGACTTAGAACTGAGCCACTTCGAATACTTTTTCCAACTGGATGAAACATTTGAAGCAATGAATCAGATCTTGCAGTGGCTACAACAACTGGCTGATAGTCTCGACGTCGGTTTTAGTCTTCTAGCCAACGGGCATTTGGCGCCTCAAATCATCTCTCCAGCTAAATTCAACAAAGTCATCAAAACCATCAATGGTCAATTACCAAGAGGATGGTCTATTTCTAGCAACGAACTTTGGATCGCTTACCGGGAGTCAACTGTCTCAGTGGCAGCCATGGAAAATTCATTCCGCCTCTTCATACATGTTCCTATCTTTGACCATGCGCAGCAGTACAAACTCTTCCAGATTATCAACCTACTGGGAGCAACAGATAATGGAACTCATGGCGTCTTGTACCCATATAGCACATTTCTGCCGTCGGATGTCCGAATCATGGCCGAATATCCGTTAGATATCTATGTACTCAATGGGTAGTTCCAGGGATGTCCGTCGGCTAGTCACCTTGGAAGTGCAATGGATGTGCGAAAATTATATTCTACGGACCTCCTTCCAACAGCCAAAAAGATTTTCAATTGTTTCATTTAAGGATCGGCCTCGAGCCAATCGGGGCGCTTTTTTGCAAATCGGGTTTCTCATTTCGGGCCAAGGAGGCGTGGCTCAGGGTGGAAAATTCTTCTCCCCGAATTCAATTGGGGTTTGCAATCAATTGGATTGCAATCAATCGATTCATCAATGCAAAAAACATTATCGATTGACCCGATCTATCCGATAACAACCCCGATAATAGCTCGTTCTACCCGCTTGCCCCGATTTTTACTCTGAAACCGAAAGAACGGCATTTTTTTTTATTGCTTCGGGGCAACGGGTTAACCTCAAATTTTTCCCCGCATCGCCCCGGTTGAAAAAGTGGCACCTCATTTCAACCCCGAATGCACTTTATCGGTGCGGGGCGGTTAACTCGATTAGAACTAATTGGGGCCGATCACTAAGTTTCATTATTAATTGTCAAAATTTCTTGAGAGGGGGAAAACTTAACCGTGTTCAAATTTTTCCCTTGAACGTATTTTTATTTGAAGTCCAGCATTTAAAATGAAAAATTTAAAAAATAAAGGATTAATGATCTATTTGCCGGATGGTTTATTTTAAAATTTATTTAAAAAAATGAATAAAATATATGAAAGTCGTGAGTTTGTTTGCACAAGCTTTCCGTTTAGCTTACGGGAACCAAGCCATTGAAAATTAACTCACAGAAAATAAATATTATTCGGCATCTAATAATATTAAAACCAAGTATACTTATGATAGGATTATAATTTCAAATAATAAAAAACTACTTTAAACTTAATAAATCATGCTGAAGTTTAAAATTCAAAAAATATTTAGCATAAATTGTTTAATTTCAATTTATACACCTCTGGTTTAACCTAAGTTCGACATCATCTTGACTTCTTAAAAATCCTGTATGTGATTTGTTATCGAAAAAGCTCAAGTGTTTTACAACAATTCGATTGTATTGTTCGAAAATGATACATAATATATCTGTAGATTGGCGCAGTGGAATAAGATTCGACTGTGATGCGGGAGACCCGAGTTCGAATCCTGGTATAGCCTAATGTTTTTTCATGAATAGATGTCCAATACATGTCATATTTATAGCTAAATGAAAGCCCGTTCGGATATCCTTAGAATGTCTGACGGCGCTGTTTAGGGCGGTCAAAACCAAAAAAAAATACATCCGTAGGACATCCAAATCGGATATCGGGCTGTCCGGAGGATATCAAAAAGATGTACTCAACATCCGACCCCGACATCTGTCGGACATCCGACGGACTGCCTTGTGTTATGTGGGTACGGAAATTTACCAGATTACCTTGCTGTGTCAGCAGATCTCGAAACATTTTTGGAACTTTCGAAAGAAGATGTTCAAGACTGCAGCAAGATAGGACGCCCTCTTTGTGAATTCCACACCGGCATCAGTAAAAGAACTGCTAGAAAATCCTGCGCAATAGCTGTGTTCCTGAATGATACACCAAGAATTAATACACAATGTAAAAAGAAATTCACGGAATGGCGCGGCCCAGAAGTAATTTACCTTGGAACAAACCAATGGGTTTATTCAGCAACAAAGCCGCATGAAATTGTGTTTTCATGTCCACCTGGTGGCGAGCAGCCACCACTACGAACAGCAACATTGCCTCCAGTAGGAATGTTTGAAATACCTTTGGGATGCACCGCTCGTACAGAAGAATGGGTATTCCCAGCTAGCATGGAAGGAAACGTAATGGCACCAAAATTACAAGCAGTTGTCCTACCTTCAGTAAAAATCTTCTCCCAAGATGTAAACATCACGTCCAGAGTTGCCGTTCGCTCACCATTTGGTGATCAACGCTCTCGCTCTTGATCACTTGAAATTTATGGTCAATTCGCTCCAATCGCTCGATCGTTTATGAAGTGATCAATCGCTGATCGATATTGCTCAAATCGCTCACCAAAACATTGTATTTCTGGAATGACTCCACTGTCCATCAAAACAATTACAAATCTTGTTACACAGTTATTTCCTGTTACTTCTAGTTCTAGTGCTCGTTTTTGATGGATTATAGGCCCACTCACGACAACACGCCTCATTCAACTTGAGAAATACTAACATTTCAAAATTTTTATCAGAAAGATTGCATCTTTTTGCAGTGAATATAAGACCTGCTGTGCTGAACAATCTTTCACATGCTGCAGAAGAAGGGATGCCACTGTTGTACTCTCTATAATATAATAATTTTTTTTCGTGATCAATAATATAATATTGCGTTAGATTTTACAATTCTCGAACTTCCCAGTGTCGTACCTGTAAACCATCTTAATGTTGGGAAAGCGATCTAATGCATCGATGTCAATTGCCTCATCTGTCAAATATTTCTCCACCTCATCGACTTCCGTTGACGCACGCCGATTTAATCCGTCAAGGAAACGCTTCTTTTTCGGTGAATTTGGGATGTCAACTGTAGACGAACACGAACTGAAAAAAAAAAACCTTAACTTAATTCAATGTTACGATTACGTTTAGGCTATGTAAAACAGTGGAAGAGTTATGTAAAAAAAATTAAGGTGTACTGATTACTGAATGTCTGAATCACATATTGGACTTACTGTGGCTGACTATCCTTGAAACGTCGGACTGCTCCTTTTAGTAATGAAGTATACTCAGCTTGGAGAATATCATCTACCCATATCATTTTAAATATTGGGTCACTAATTGAGGCAATGATTAAATGATGCTCGGTCAGTAAGCGTTCAAATCTTGTCTGCAATCCAAGGAGAACAGCAGAAACAAGAGGCCCACAATGAATTATTGTAGGATCAGTCCGGAATTCTTCCATTTTTTCTATGAGTAGGTTTATGGTGGGTATAACACATCCAATACTCATGTTTTCTTCATTCTGTAGAACATCAAGTGCTTCGGTAAATGGCTCCATTATGCGTACGTATTCCGCTATAAATTCTTTTTCCGATTGTGTTAAGGGATTGACTGCAAAGTGGCGGAATGTTTCGTCCAGCTCCATAGTTTTCGTCTTAGAAAATTTTTGAACACAGTTCAGGGCGTCATAAAATGAATTCCACCTCGTTTGATTGTGTAAAATGAAGAGCAATCCCAATTTCTCTTTGATGATATCACAAGCCAAGGAACTACGAGATTGCTTGTTCCAAATTTTTTGGAGTTTTCGATCCACTTTTTTTTTCAATTTCTTAAAGGATGGATTCGTTATTTTAGAAATATCAGTTGTTGCTATAAGGTTCAATAAGTGACATGGGCACTTAACGTGGTAAGGCAATTTAATCTGTTCTTGCGGTTCGTCAGTAATCTCCGTGTCAGAATCCTCATTTTCGTTTTCAACTATTTCTTCTTGTGCCAATGATGTTTGTCCATAATGTTCTTGGAAAATGTTATCTAAATCCAAATAGACAACGCCATCTGCGTCCTCCTCGTAATCTTCGTCTTCTTCAGATTGCAAATTTTCTTGATCTTCAGTCAGAGTCAATTCATTCTCTCCAAATATTTTAAAAGCCTTCAGGAAGTTTGACCCACTGTCAGTTATCATAACATTTACCTTCCCTTGAATCTTGAATTCTTTGTGGATTTCGTTGATTGTACTCGCAATTACATCGAAAGTATGTCGGCCTTTCACTCGACGGACTGCTAGGCAAGCACTGCTTCTCTTCAAATCTTCTCCTTTCCAGTGGGCTGTCATTCCTAAGTAGCTTCTTTTATGCCCTGTCCACATGTCGGCCGTAGTACAGATATGAGTTGCCTTTTCAAGGGCCAAACACAGAGCAGTTTTTGAGTTAGAATACTCTTTCTTCAGTTTTTCAGTAAAGAAAGTCCTTTTCTTAACCCTTAACTTTCCGACAACGCCCTGCATGAGCCCCAAAAAACCTTCCTTTTCAACAACTCTTAAAGCGTTCATGTCCTTTACAATGAATTTCTAAGGAAATAAATACTAATTAGTTTACTTCTTACTCTTAGAGACTAATTTTGAACCATGATTATTACCATTATTCTGTCATCTAGCTCGTCTTGAGTTAAAATTTGCTTTGAGGTTGGAGGATCTTTTGTACTGACCAAATGTTTGTCAATCGGAGCCTGATCATTCTTAACTTCATTATGTGTCTTGTCCTGAAGTCTTTGGTCTCCAAATGAAGAATTGAACTCGACTAATCTTGGTTTGTGGAAAGTCTGTAAAATCAATATTATGAGTTAAAATTAGCTGCGTGTAAAAAACAGATTAAATTTTACAAAGCACCAATGAAGTACAACAGACCCACCTCAATATGTCTGCGAGCATTATAAAGACTTGTGTGGTTTACATTAATGGTCTTATTCACACAACCCATTATGCATTTGTACACATTGGATCTCTCTCCACTGCTAACCTTCGAAAAGAATTTTTCTGGGACGGTGACAACATATTTCCTTTTCGTTCCTGACTTCCCTGAAGAGTTTGAGTTTTTATCTTGACTTTCAGTTTCAGTTCTAGTAAATTAGTAATGGAGATAATTCAAAAAAGAAACGAAAGTGAAACTTGGTATCATAGATATGGCAATAAAATAACTTACAAATCAATAACAGGGTCATCTTTTGATGTGGAAGGCGTGGGATCCATCTCATAATTGTTCGTTTGCTAGAAAAACTGTCAATTAAAGTGGCGTCTTCAATGGCAGACCACTTCTTACATGTTACAACGGAAAAAGGCAACCGTTCAACGTTTTTACAGATCTTTTAATTGCGACCGCTAGATGGCGCTGAAGTTACGATCGATATCGCTCAACACCATTCGCTCTTGATCTCGCTCTCGATAAATTGGTGCGATCAATCGCTCGATCTCGCTCGCAAAAAAACGAGCGATCGCTCAATCGCTCTCGATCAATCAATCGCTCGCGGCAACTCTGATCACGTCTACCAAGAAACATCCCTTTGTGGAACTGCCGCGAGAAAACACGTCATCAGTTGACGTCATCAGTCAACTGTTACAACGCAATGCTCAAGCCAGCCTTTCAACAGAAATGACCGGAGAGCAGATTCATAATCTCATCGCTGAAACGAAAAAACAGAAAGAAACATCTTCTATACGCTACCCTTACGAATTGGTATCTGCAATCTCACTTATTGCCTTAGGGTTAATTGCCCTAGCATACAAATTGTATACACTCAGTGTACGCTTGGCCGTACATGAGCGATACGACAACTCTTCCCCCGGAGACCGCGGGAGGGAGGAGCTAGAGATGCAAGAGGCTTAACCATTTTGTCATACTGAAGAAAGAAAAAAGACACTTCCAGTAGAAAATTCTGGAATAGTCATCTTACTTTCATTCTATTGTCATTCCTTTTTTCCGATAATTTGTTATCAATGTTTACTTATGACTTTCGTTTCATTTTGCGCTATTACCCCGTTTCAGCTATCTCTTTATTTCTCTAGAAAATTCTTCGAGTTTTTATGCCGTTTCCAATTTCCCACTTTTTATCATGTTGTTCCGCTTTTTATGCAAATTCTAGTACAGTCGGGTCGCCTGTCTTAAAGAAGGGGGACCTGTCGCGGAGGGACAATAGCAGAAATGCTTATCTCTTCCTAGAGAAGCTACAGCTGACGCTGTAATTACGAATGTGGAAATTCGTTGTAATGTCATCGGGCATTACTCTTTATTAAGCAGAAATTTTAAAATAGATTAAGAAAGTACGCTAAGTTCATGTAACCTTAGGGAAGGGGCGTATTTTCAAGGCTAGTATAAAACCCACTATTTTTCTCTCCCTCCTTAGTTCTTATTCCGCTAGACCCGTAGCTACTAAGTAAAAGAGTGTTATTCTTTTTCTCGCATGTATTTCACTTGTTTGAGTTACAATACATCCCTTTAAAGTCAAGTGCGACAATATCACAAATGTGAGCTGGCTGAGGATTGTGATGGTCAGCAGCAACAACAGGAGGGGCCGGAATTACAGGCTCAACAACAGCAGGGGCAACAATTACGGGCTCGACAACACCAAGAGCAGCAGCAGCCGCAACCGGAATGCGACGCGGTCGACCTCGAGTACTGAACTTAGGCAGAACCTGAAAAGAACTCGTTCGGGAGTCGAGAGAAGAACTTCTAAAACGAATAGAGCTCGAGTTACGGGTTCTGTCAGTTAAATGACAGCCTGTATCGGCATGTGGACTTTTGCCCCCTTCAACTAATGCCCCTCGCGTTTACTACAGTTGCCCCCAGACTGTTGCCCCTTAAAACTATCGTCCCTTAACTAATGCCCCCTTAACTAATGCCCCCTTAACTAATGCCCCCTAACTAATGCCCCCCAAAAATAATGAACAATTGCCCCCTAATTATAATAATAATATAATAATAATAATAATATAAGTAAGTTTAAATCAAATTAATCTTAATGATTTAAAATAGGCCGCGGTTACAATTTCATATGTCATATGGGGGAGGGGCAATTGTTAATTATTTTTAAGTCCGATCCTAGTACTGTAGACTCGTACAATTTCAGTATTCCTATAAAATGAAAATATAATAAAAATTGCGAGAATGTTCTAAACATGAATTTCAAGATAAGAAATATACCAATTGCAATTCAACAAACACGGGGACAATACAGAAATTACTGGGACTTGTGTCTGGGGTTTAAAGTTAGGAATTGTTGGCACGTTTTGGAAAACGGGGTCTTGAGTCGGGATAACATTTAATGGCGAAAAACACAGGGACATTGTGTCGGGGGACAGGGACTTAAAGTCGGATATATATTTAGACATTTTATTAAGGCACGGGGTCTTAAGTCGGGGTTACATTAAATTAAAAAAAACACAGGGGCCTTGCGTCGGGGGCTAGGGGTTTTGCGTTGTCCATTAATTAACAATTAAAAATATTTTTTTTAATGTCGGGGGTCTTGCGTCTTAACGTAGGGGTCTACGGTCGACCCCCCCTGGGGTCTTATGTCGAAGGGGTCTAAAGTCTACGTGCCGAGAAGGTACCTCCACTCTGAGAGGAGTCTCCTACCCCGATGTGGCCCCGATTTCAGGACGTATGGTGGCGCTAGTTGCCAGAGTAGGCCGACTTTACATGGGAGAGATAGGGAATATGATCGTATTTTCAATTCTGTTAAGTAGGAAATGAAATTTTTACAATAATTTATTTTTTTATTTTTTGAAATATTTTTAGCCACATAGTTCACTTTTTTATATAACGATATGTTAAATACAATATTTTTAAACAATTTATATTGGTTCGCTTTGTGGTTTTCCAGCAACAGCTGGTTTGCTAAAGTTCGCGGGGGGTATAAAAAGGATAAAGGGGAAAAAATTCTGTTAACGAGCAGAAACCATGGCAACCAAGCAGAGGAACCATGTTAGCCGCCATTTTTTCAATTTACGTTTGTTTTTATTTTGTGAAAACCACATCGACGAAATATCGGTAATTATAATCAAACAACTTGGTTTTAACACGGTAAATTAGTTTTAGAGTATTTAATCATCAGATTGGAAACTAAAAAGTGGGTTAAGGAATTCGATCAACAATCAAAGTAAAAATCACTGCGTAAACAAGCAAAAGTGATTTCTTAGTCTCTTTTTCTTTTTTACTTTTACCGTTCTGCCCTTCTTACTGACTAATCTACAGTTGTAACTGAGAAACAATTCAAGCAATAAAACTTGTTCAAAATGTGTTAAAACCTAGTTGTTTGATTATAATTACCGATATTTCGTCGATGTGGTTTTCACAAAATAAAAACAAACGTAAATTAAAAAATGGCGGCTAACATAGTTCTTCTGCTTGGTTGCCATGGTTTCTGCTCGTTAACAGAATTTTTTCCCCTTTATCCTTTTTATACCCTCCGCGAACTTATACCGCAAAGCGAACCCATATAAATTGTTTTAAAATATTTTATTTAACATATCGTTATATAAAAAAGTGAACTAAGTGGCTAAAAATATTTCAAAAAATAAAAAAAAAAATTATTGTAAAAATTTCATTTCCTACTTAACAGAATTGAAATTACGATCATATTCCCTATCTCTCCCATGTAAAGTCGGCCTACTCTGGCAACTAGCGCCACCCAACGTCCTGAAATCGGGCCCAACCGTGAAGGGCCCAGTGGAGGTACCTTCTCAACCTATTATACCATGCATAAAACATTCAGTAGTTTTTCTATGATAAAGTTTTGATGGTCTTCTTGGTCTTCATTAATGAACGTTTGGGTTGTCCACATGCAAAGGTATAATTTGCAGTAAAGTTATGTGTATCATTTGAATTCAATCAGGCATGAAAACTAGTTTTTTTTTATATATTTTTTTCTTGTTTTATTGTATTACAGAAAGATAAGGACATTGAAGGAATCCAATAAAACCATTAGCTTCAATGAACCGTTCACAAGAAACGAGAACCATCGTGACATACCTATGTGCCAATTCTGTCTATTACAAAGGAGTCACTGCCCGCCGTCTTGGACGCAGCAATCGCCAGTTTGCCCTTCAATCGGGAAGCCGTCAGGGTTTCGTTCTTTTTTCCTAATGTTTGGAAAGCCCAATATCTTAAGCTATTGTTTGTAAATTGAAATAGGAGAAACTCTGCAACTCCATATGAGCTGGAAGGAATACCGTGACAGAGTTGTCGATTACGGTCACATTAAGGTGTTTGCCATGGCTTCAGTGCAAGAGACTAAACAATCGTAGAGCGCAGAAGACGACTTCCAGCTGGAGAAACCCAAGTTGGATATTCAGGTAACTACAGTAGGCCAAAATATTATTTGTTTCGGGAAGCAAATAATTTCAATGCTAAAAATAACCTCCGTTTACCACGTGCGAGAAAATCCCCAGATAGGCCATGAATGCTTCACTACTTTCTCGTTCATGAATCCAGTGCCAGTTACCCTGACGGAGTGTGAATTTATATTTGAAGGATCGGGTCTGGTTCGTGCCCAAACAGCCAAATACCAGTGAGTGAACATAACTAACGACATGCATCATAATGGAAACATTTTACTGATATTCGAACTTTTAAAAAAATCGTTAGTGACGTTAAGCCGGAAGAGATGATCAGCTTCTTTCAAAAGTTCCTTCCCCGATTAGGGATGAGCGTAAACTGGTTGCAACTTTCAACTTTCGAGAACTGGGTGATATTGTTGGCTCTCGTCCAATTCATGTCCGTGAGGAACCGACGTTTCCTACAATTGAATTACGAAATCCCTACGACATAACATTTTGCACCTAAACTTGGACTGCCCATAAAACATCTTATCAAATTAGTAAAAATGACTTAAGTAATGTTTCACGATATGCATACTGATATACCATTTAAATCTCTGTCATTATCTTAAAGGCCATTTAAACCCTCTATATTCTTCCTTTTTTTCCACTGTGTGGTTCAGGTTTTTGAAATTGTTGCTATTCTTACTTTTCGGTAACGGAGTATTCAGCAGGAATAAATTTCACCAATCAGATTTGCCACGTTTCACTTGAATTTAGAATTTTTTTATTTAGCAGTTAAACCTGTTTTGTAGTAATGAGATAACAAATATAATAGCTGCATGTGCATACCCATGAAAAAAGGTTTTGGCGACAGAGACCTCTTGGACATAGAAGGCCTGACAACGAAGCGAACCAGTGGGTGACATGAGCGCCTATACAATTATAGATTTTAAAAAATACATTTTCATGTCCTATTGGTGAAATACTGAAAATTTCCCAATGGCTAAGCCTTTTTCCAGTTTGTGGTATGATATTATCGGCTAGTACCGTGCACGACGTGGGATAGCCAGAACACGCCCAAATAATGTTTTATGTTTTTTCCACATTACCAAACAGTTTTTTTTTTTACAAACAGAATCGATCGTACGCGTTATTGAATTTCCCGTAATGGTCATTTATGACATTGGGTAAATTTTCTTCGAAATAGATTTAAAAATTAAATTAATTGGGAAACTACATCAAGGCTTTGTGAACGATGTTTCGGCACTAGATTCGTGGTATATAAGGGTTCTGTGAACTCTCATTATTGTGGTGGATATACGTACGGGATACATGTTATAGTATAGCAATGTATCGTCGGGCATAGTATACCCAAATTGATACATAACCGGAAACGTATCTGCCCCATACAGTCAACACTGTAGTTTTTTAAAGATATTGTTACAATTTCTTTTTTTTAAAAAGATAAATACTAATGGGAATGTGTAGAATAACCATCACAAGTTAAATCGCGGACATATCTATTTCTGTTACTCAACAATGCTTAACTCTCGAAACTCACATAGAACAATGATCTGGAGACCGTGGCGATATCAGATTTGCTGATAACTTTAAGGTTGCATTCATTGAGCTATTTTATTCCTATTTTCTAACGTTTCAATTTTCACCAAATGTTACCGGACATTTTGCTATCGCTATAGAAAAATAGTGACGAACATCACTCAACTTTATTAAAAACCAAAAACTTGATGAAGTGTTTTAAATTTCTAACTAATATCCAGCACTCCCGAATAGGGGTGTTGTTCGCTACGGCAACACAAAGGGAACACTTTAGGGAACACCCTTACCACAGAGTATTGACGCTAATAGGTAAATGCATTAGCATGGTTTCATACGTGCTGTATGTGTGTACGACCAGTAATTTGTGTACGATATGATTATTGAGCAAAGTTATTCAGCGACCAGTCTTACAAGTGGGTTTAATGAGATATTTTTTAATAATTTTAATCGTGTATTTTTTTAGGAAATGTTTTATTTCACAGTATTTCAAGTTCAGTAACATACTGATTTTTATTCCTCAATACGACAAGCCTACTGTAATTTTGAGTTTCATTTTCTCACTTTTCCACTAATCAAGTTTCTCGTGAAATTTTTTGAACCTCAGTAAAACAAACTTAAAATCTTTCGGAACTTGTTTGCCGACGGCCATTCCGAAATCGTTTAGAGAAATGTTCGTATGCAGCTAGAAAAGCTCGTGTTGGGGAGGAATTGATATGCAGGCCAATCATAAGTTGTATATCCAAATCAGGCCTTCGCAGTGGATATTCCATTGCCTCTCTCCGCTGCACTCAAGATGTGGCCATACTGGCCAATTCACAATAATCCAAATACCGTGTGGCTTACTTGAAGTCGACACAATTTGATTCGATTGATTAAACCATAGATGGCGCTAATGTACCAACGATTAATTAATTTTTGAATTAACTGTCACTATTATTTATGGCAGGAGCTGAAAGTTAAAAATAAAGTGATGTGTAATACTCGATCAGCATACGTGACATTAGCAGCTTTTGTTCTGGAAAAAATGATCGACAAAAAACGACACCAGCACACCTACTGGACTAGTATAGTAAGGAGAGTGAGATTGTGCACACCTGACGACCTGAGGTTATAGGCAGGATAGATCGAGGTGTCACTAATTAGTTTGACGTGAGCCACAACTCGTTGGACGAGCACGTTGGTCAATAATTTTATTCGTGTCTTTGATATTAGAGCAAAAGTTTTTACCCCAAAAAGCTGGTGTAGATTAGTTTTATCAACAAGACAAAAACGTAAATTTTAAAGAAAAGAGAAAAGCTTGAGATTTGTCAATACGGCTTGATATTTGGATACGATGGCTACATCGGCAGTCCACGAGGCTGACGACCTTAACACTTGCGCCGTGTGTTTCGAACAGTACAACTTCACTGATCGCCTGCCCAAGTTTTTAAGCTGCCTTCATACTTTCTGCATCAGCTGTCTAGGAGTAAATATGATTCAAAAAGTTTTGTTTTCTGATTAGCCTAGAATTTCGTTTTGTGTGTCTATCTTCTTTATTTTGCAGAAAATGCTACTAGATTCTTCCTCGATGACGATAAGTTGCCCGGCATGTCGAACTGTCACTTCCCCTGGCGGTGGTCTGGTTAGTCTAAGAACTAATGAGCATGCTCTCAGAGTCCTGGAGTTACAGGAAAAAATCACTAATCTTAATTGTTCCGGCCGAAGGTCAGTTTACATAACTTGTCAAGTTGCCATACATCCTAAATGCATGCCTCTGTTTTAACTGAAATTGTAGGCAGCCAGCATGGTGTCACACCTGCGACGAACTGGCTGGCCTTTCCTGTCAATTCGGTGTGCATTCCATCACGCCTCTAGGTAATGACGTCGTGGAAAAGCATCTCTCACAGAATCAAAAGAACAAAGTTCAGCTAAATCTCTCTTATGGTATGTCGTTCACTTTCTACGCCGACTGAATTGAAACTGACGATTACTTTGTGACTGAATTCGTCATCTGCAGCGTTAGGACGGCGAATGGAAATCGACTCTTACTTAAAGTCCATGAAACAGAGTATTTCGATCTTAGATAAGCATGTGGCCCAGTTGAAAGAAGATAATGCCGTACAAATAAGCTTAGTCGAAGGTGATGCACTGCAATTTATTTTAGCCCTCTAGCATGTCAAATGTCAAAGATGTATATTTCAATGTAACATCTTAATTGTAGGGATTTTACGTGAAATGGAATTACACCAGCCTTGCGATGCTTCAAGGGGTAACTCAAAACGCCAGCAAAGCAGTCAACCCGTAGAAGTTGAAGCCGAATCAGCCTACTCTTCAGCGTTGTCACTTGCCCAAACATTTGAGGGGGCTAAAAACATACTGATTTCCATGAACGTGGAAACAATTGACGGCAAAATGGCGCCATCTCTCCCCTGGCTCAATCGAATTAAATTGTGCCTTATGAACCAAATCGACGACAAGGCGGTTAATGCAGCAGGACTCAACATCCTTTCATTCATTCTGCTCCTTCAGCTTCAGCAAAATCGTCACCAGCAGCAAGTGAACGTCCCTGTTTCACCTTCTGTACCGTCGGCCTCTCCGATCCCGACGTCACCCAACAATACGGTTTCAATGCTTCGCTCTTTTCTTCTGCCACAACAGCTGCATTCTAATCATCAATATTGCTCCATGACGGTGGAAGTGAACTTTGATAAGGTATGATCATCAGTATTAAATTAAAAGAAAATAATTCTACCGAATTTTACGTATTTTTTTAGAAAGCAACTTTGCTCTTTCAATTGGCTCCTCAAGCCTCTTCTGAGCTTAAGAGCATCTTTATTCGTTCGTTTTCATCAACATACGCCAGCTATTTTCAGTCGGTCGTAGTGAAGGTAAGATTTAGTTTCTAGACTTTTGTGCTAAATTCTTTGAATTTTATTTTAAGGTTTAATTTCTGTTGCGTAGGCAGGTATCAGTCTTTTTGTTGTATTTGGTTCACCATACAATAGTCGTAGCCTAATGACCTTCCAGGCAGAGAATGCCTATTACCAACGTCCCTTTATCATGGAGCGTGGAGATGTTGGCATTTATTACAGCAATGGACCGCAACACAACGGGGTCTATGATATGGTCATATTGCTAGCTCCATTTTCAGACCGTAACGTAAGACGTGCTCCACTTGTGGCTCGTTTGATGAATGGCGTCGAATTCTGCCATTCTCTAAGTCATTTAAAATTGCACGAGCGGGCTTCATGCAAAGTGGTTCATTGTGGAATTTTTTAAGCCCTTATTCTTAGAAATTGAATTGACGTTTTTAAACCCAAATGACGGATGCAATGTGAATATTTTTTCGGACGCAACAGATATCGTGCAACGCTATATCAATACAAATTTATGACAAAAACTTGCTTTAGATTGTATCAGAATCAATTGGTTTCTTCCCTACAGTCAATTAACCAGCTCGTGGACAGGTTTTTTGTAGAAAGTAGGAACAACATGCGGTAAAGCAGACGGCATGCGGACATTGGACCCCCGACAGTAGCCCCGGAGGGTACCCCGACACCAGTCCCCCCCGACATTGGCCCCCACCGTTTTTTCAGGGGGGCTACAGTCGGCGAAGAGGGCGACACCAGCCCCCCTGGCAATAGAAGCGGGGGGACCTTTGTCGTGTAGGCATACGACACCAGCCCCCCTCTTAAAATCATTCAAGTACGGGGGGCCAGTGTCGTAGTATCATACGACACCAGCCCCCCCTTTCAAATTAATTCAATCGAAGGGGCTGTCGCAGTGGCAGTCAACACCAGTCCCCTTGTCAGTGATTTAGTTGAACGTTATTTCAGCCATTTGTGAGCTAATTTTATGATTTTTTAATTTCTAGTTTTGGAATATCGGATCTTGCTGCTACTATTGTTTGTAGGTTATGTTAATTTTTAGCAATTTCTTTGTAACGTAACGACGTACGTGTAATGTAACAAACGAACACTAAATTAAAGTAAATCAATATTTACTAAAAAATTAACACAACCTTTAATTTTATTCATTAATTTCATTTAAATCACTGACAAGGGGACTGTTGTCGACTGCCACTGCGACAGCCCCTTCGATTGAATTAATTTGAGGGGGCTGGTGGGCTGGCAAAATTAACACAACCTTTAATTTTATTCATTAATTTCATTTAAATCACTGACAAGGGGACTGTTGTCGACTGCCACTGCGACAGCCCCTTCGATTGAATTAATTTGAGGGGGGGCTGGTGTCGTATGATACTACGACACTGGCCCCCGTACTTGAATGATTTTAAGAGGAGTGTCGGAGGGGCTGGTGTCGGGGGGGCTGGTGTCGGGGTACCCTCCGGGGCCACTGTTGGGGGTCCAATGTCGCGTTCTCACTTTTCATGCCCCGCTTCGTCTGTGAAGTTAAAAATTTTTTTAAACAATACTTCTTTTAACTAATTAAAAATGATTTATGATAAGTTATCAATGATTGTGCTCAATGCAGCAGTCAAATTTAAAAGTCGAAATAGGAATATTTGCCGAAAATCTAACAAATTCAGTATTTAGCTGTCATGTTTCCGATTTATTTCGTTTTTCACTGAATCTTCAAAATGACGCTTATCGATAGTAGAATTTTTTTCCTTACTTATAAATCGAGCTCAAGTGTCAAGTTTGCATTGCATTGCAACAAGGAACATCGGTATGTTACTATTCAATCTCATCAACGTTACCTTCTGTCATCGTCCAAAAGAATTTGAAATTGCTGTCACTAGTTAAAGCACGAATTCCGTCAGCGGACATGATAACCCAACGATTCCCCCCGAGCGATAGTATATACCTTTAGTTCGTTGCCTTATGCCATCAGGCTGATTCATTTCCCACCTCATCATTACCCTGGATTTTGAAAGATCGGCATTGGGGTATGTTTTGTTCAATCGGAGGTTAAAAGTGGGCACCAAAAGAAAATTATTTATTTATTGAATCTGCAATGAAATAAAATGTGGCCCTCTGGATTGTTCAATCAACTGTTTTCATTTACGACAGAAAATTAAAACTTTTATCTTTCAAGTAAAAATTAAAATATGGCAGTTTAGAAAAAAAAAACGTTGATAATTTTGAATGGTGGAAACGTTGCTTGGAGAGTTTACGTGCCTGCTGACATTGTAAAGACAACTGCAAGACTTGTTCAATGTTCCACTTGTTCAACTACAATACAGCACGTAAAGTATTAACGGTATTAACAAGGAAAAAAAACAAGGAACCAAAAATGGTGTTGTTTCAAACGAAATTGCAACAAGAGCGAGATAAGTTTAGTCATTCAACAGTTTGAATGCCTTCTAACAAAAAACATTGTTGTTTTGAGAGTGTTGACTCTACGCACGGCCACGCAGTGGTTTTCATAAAGTAAAAATTTAATTAGCTGGTCCCTTTCCCATTTGATTTCAAAATTTTCAGATTTCGTTAAGGTAGCCGCACTGGCTAGGTACCTCAGCAAGAAGACCCATAGCCATTTCGTTAGACATTTTAAGTAAATCCACCCAATTAACAAAATAGCGCAAAGCAATGAACTGCACTTTTTCGTGACTGGAATGTTTTCCATTTAGAGTGAACGTGTGATTATGGCTAAATCCAGCACAGAAGAAAAACTTGCTTTGGCTGTCCTGACTATTGTTATGTCCGCGTTGAGCGTATCACAACGCGACGTTCAATCATGGCGAGATTCTTTATTTATGCCACTAGCAAGTTTCCACCGTTCAGGGTACACTATTAAGAGAGACTGAACACTGAAGCTGGGAGGCTGACAATATGGCCGACCGGATTCCGGGGGTTAGCAGAGCGACATCTGTGTTCGGGTTAAGTAGACCGATACATAACAACTATTATAGTAGAGACAGGTAAATGAGACGCAACCATAAAAGCCTGTAAACTTGTAAGAATAGAAAACAACTCTAAACAATGATTGACAGAGAAAAGCAAAAATTTTATTCAAAAAGTGAATTATCAGTGACTGGAAGGTCGCGGTATCGATATAAGATGTACTGCGCCGTCTTTTGGTATTTGCCACTAGGTGGCGGTAGTGCGCCTTTACTAACTAGTCTGACGAGACGAAACATTATCGTAACTTCGTGACGTCTTTTCCTCCTATAAGTGGTCGCCTGTCCCCACTTGCATGAGAAGGATGATGAAGTGGAAAAGGAAACAAGCCCCGGTGCGGCTACAATCCGAAAGGTAAGCATTATTCAATGAGAACACATATTAATTTTTTTTCTTTTGTCTAGGGCCAGGATTTGATCCGATCGGTTTTCGGCTGTCTAGTTCTCATAAATCCCTCCGTTACATATATCTTTTCACTCTTCTTCCTTCACTTTACTTACCCAATCACGAGTGATCGATTGAGGTCTGAAATGAACAGCGTGGTGTGTGGTGCCGGAAGGTTTCGACTGCCCTACGACTGGTTCTTTTCAAGTCGCTCTTGACAAAATGGTGTGGCCAGGAAAAGGTAGCAGGCCACGAGACATGCGATATCAAGACGTTCACATGATAGTATCCAGGGACGTCCTCTGAGTGTTCTGGGTAACCACCAGAAATCAGGCCATGAATTTATACAAGTATAATCTGGCCCAGAAGGGCGGCCAGCTCATCGAGTCGATCTCACTCGTGAGCGGGGTCTGAGGCGAGTTGCTTGTCTTCCCTTGTCCCTAGAACTGAGACTTAAGCCGTATTACCGAAACGATCTCGACGGTGGGAAGGTGACGAGGAAAACGACCAAGTGCAAACCCTCCGACGAAGCCGTGTGCGGTGCTTGTTTCCATGAATTGTTGTTCGTTTGCCTTGTTTCTGAGCGTACTTGAGCAAATAAATGTTTTATGCAAACAAACAAAAACAATTGTTACTCGCATTTCTTTTCGATCTTCAAATATCGCGTTCGTGAGGACCTGACATTTGTTGGGATGTCGTTCACACGTTCACTTTAAATGGAAAATATTTCAGTCACAAAAAAGTGCAGTTCGTTGCTTTGCGCTATTTTCATAATTGGGTGGATTCACATTCAGACTGTCTGACGAATGAGCTTCGGGTCTTCTTGCTGAGGTACCTTGCCAGTGCGGTTGCCTTGTTGAATCTGAAAACTTGAAATCGAAAGGAGAAGGGCCACCAAGTTACTAGTATTAATTAATTGTACAAGTGCAAAATTCAACAAGTCTAGCAGTTGTCTTTACAATGTCAGCAAGCACGTAAACTCATCAAGCAACGTGTCCACCATGTAAAATTGTTAACCGTTATTTTTTGTTAAAATGCCGTATTTAAATTTTTTATTCTGCCGTAAAAGTTTTTATCCGAAAAAGGCTGCCATTTTTACAAGACAAAAAGTAGTCTACATCCTCTACCAATTTGGCAACTGTAACATTGGCTGTAACACGTGAGAGAAAACGTTCCAAATGTCAGATAGATGGAAAAATCACGAACTTTTCTTTTTCCCCCTTTTCTTTAATTGTAGGTGAATTCCAAAAATTTTTTCGGGCCGAATTGTATGAACTTCATTCATTATGTCCACTTCGTACCATTTTGTCCGTGTTGCTTGAGAAAGAGTTCAAAAAGGCGAATAGATCCGTGGTTAAGCTGGATTGAAGCAAACCGGAAACGAGCCCTACTTAAGGCCCGGCCCTACGTTATAACTCAAGGCACTGACATTTTTTTTTTGTTTTTTTGTTTTTTATTTTTTTTTTGCTGATCGGATAAAGCTGCTTCGTTTTATGGAATGCACATAGTTCATATTGCAGAAAACCCTTTTTGACTTAATAATAATTTAAAAAATAGAGAAGGAAAAACTTTCAATTTGGCAAAATTATCGATGATTGAATTTGAAAAAATAAATATGCTGTGCCTTTGATTCTACCTTTAAAATTGGTCCTGATCTGTCACACCAAAGGTTTTTTCTTGGCAAATTGTCTTTTCTCTAATTTGTTTTCTGACTTAACATTGCAACCTAATAGAACCAAGTGGGACCTGCAAACAAGGGTGCCATTTTGTGAGGTCCAACCTTTACTTCATCAGTAGTAGGTTGTAGGTCTATACGCTTACACAGTTACACTTGTTCAAGGAAAAGTAGAATAATTGCTTCTGAAATTGAACTTGATGGAAGCATTGGGCCTGTCGCATGACTTGTTGGTTGCACCCCGGTAAAAGTTGTCGATCTGTTCATGGGACAGCGGTGATAGCCAATCGTCCCATGCGAGGTATTTCCGTGCATCACATTCGTCATCAAATGGCGGAGGAGCATACATGCTGTCGGTATTGAAGAGAGGATTGAACTTCCGTGTATCAAATAGACTGGTCCACTCATGTAATCAGGATACGAATTCCATGGCCAAGCGTCAAATGTCATTTCATATTGACAGGGTTCTGCAGAATCAAATTTGTTGTTTAAATTTGGAACCATGGACACAAGATTAATGCAATTTTACTTGGTAATCTTATACGAGTCCATTAATTTCATCTTAATCTTTTAGTCCGCACCTCTTACTGGTCCAAAGTTGTTGTAATGGTGAGAAGGAAATCCCGAATTAGGACTGCGTCCGAAAATAGAGAAATTGCCCGATTTGTGGTAGGATTCGACAATCTTTGCAAGATTGTAAATATTGACATAGATATCATCATCAACTTCTTTTAACAAGAAGCCAATTTTAGGGCAATTAGTGTTCATGCAGTTCAGTAATCCTGCCATTTTAAAAGATAAGCTTCTGTAAAAGTCCAAAATCTCTATTTGAAGGATATCTCCATGAACCATGCTTTCACCTCGAATTTTGCTTTGCAGCAGACTGTCGTTTGTTTTTCCCAAAACAAAGACAAAGCGGGCCATGCTCAGCAAACCTTTCTTAACCACAACAGGAACGTGATTTTTCCATGTTTTGCGGATTATTTCTCTCTTTAGAAAATTCTCAGTTGCCGAAATGACAGTTATGAATACGCTACGACTATTTGGGTTCACTTTACACCCAGAAACAGTGATGGGGTATTTGAAAGAGGAAACGTCGTTGATGACTGGACCCAGTTTAGGAATTAGTGGTTTTATATTAACTAATGGCAGCATCCCTAAACGATCCATTTCGTAGTGCGTATACTTTTCCACTCCTGGATATGGATTATTAAGCAAATAAGGAGCTGCGTATTTATATAAGTTTCCTTTCTTCATTGAGGATTTTAATAATATGATCCATCTGGTTTGGCAGCAATTGAAAATCAGCTTTTACACAGATAATAAGAAATATCGCAGAAACAATCAAAATCTTTGGTCTCATTTTCTTTCAATAATTATTTGCTGCAATTCGCACGGAGAATTTGTTAATAAACTGAATTGTCGCAAAAGTAAAGGGCTGGTTAATAACGAGAGGTACAGTTAGGAACTTACCTTGTTACACTTACAGTGGGTTGGACGCAGAGTACAACTCTTATAGCTCAAAGAAGAGTTTCCCAAATGACCGACAATTGCCGTCGGCCGAATTTATATGTAGCAGATTAAATGGTGGAAGCAAAACAAGTCACTACAATTAATTAAAGGAGATGTCGTACGCGTATTTATAGTAGGGGGTCAAATTGCATGCATCGCAAACCTGTATTTGAAACCATGGCCAATTGGAATTAGCGTATTATATTACTTTAGCCTTACAGACGCTTGCTGTTATACTGTAAAGGCCGTTTAGAGTTATAACCGTCACATACAAATGAGAAATAAACACTAGGCTCCCTGAAGTGAAGAAATGCAGTTGTGTAACAACAGCGGAATCAAAGGTTTTTTCAGGAGAAAATGGACAATCAATTTTTATCAGCTTATAAATAAAAAAAATTGACAGATAACGATCAGAAATATTGATTTTTGGATGTAAAAAGCTTCATTTAGCACTGCTGCTAAATCCACCACCTGATGTATATTGATATATTGATCGGCAAAGTCTGTTGTTGTATATTGGCCTACGAGAAACAACAGAAACAGAATGTGATAGATATGCTTCTCACGGAGAGTTTTCAGTTGCGAGTGAGTTCTGATGGAACAAGGTAGACAACACAGAAGCCATGACATCCGCGGAAAGACAATGAGATTAAATCTCTTGTTAAAATAGATACATCTGAAATGGCGGATGGATCTTGCTGATAATGCCACAAAGGTAGGACCGAATAAGCTTGACCAGAATATCGCTTTTCTACACGCTCTGTAAAGTAAAAGCGCGGTTAAATACGCAGCAGGAAATTAGTGCTCCATGAAGTACTGAAAAACTTCTATCTACGTATAATCTAGAGGTAAGCTTTCTTTTGCGTATTCGAAGTAATCTGGTAAACATAAAGTTTTATTTTATTGTAGAATGTACAAAAGAAACAAAAACGTCAATAAGAAATGAGTAAAATTCGTCGCGACTACGAGGAGAGGATGTTGACTCTCATCAGACTACTTCCACCAGTTGGACTGAAAGGGACCTGCAGATCTTAAGGTTAAATGGCGTGAATATCATTTTAGCCTAAACGTTCATGTTGTTAAATTTGAATATAGATAAGGGAAAAATATATAAGGATTCAGCAAGAGGAATTAGAACGTTGCAGTGGCTTGCAAGAACAACTGCACTCGGC
Source organism: Daphnia magna (assembly GCF_020631705.1). Taxonomy (NCBI): domain Eukaryota; kingdom Metazoa; phylum Arthropoda; class Branchiopoda; order Diplostraca; family Daphniidae; genus Daphnia; species Daphnia magna. The sequence continues at coordinate 9,126,373 of NC_059185.1, read as the reverse complement.
ATTGAATGAAATCGAAACGTTAAAGCAGCAAAAACCTCCATTACTGGAAATGAGGTAGCCACAGATCTTTCTGTTCCATCAGTTCTCGTTGTTATCCTTCAAAGCGTTCTGTGGGGCCTCCAAACTGAAGAAGCCTAAAGCGACCCAACGCAAGCCGAGTCCCGTCCGCTTGGATGTCGATGATGTTGAGGACATTGATGATTGCAATTCGGATGACGATCCAGAGTGGCGCAACACTCCTATGGCTAGACGAATTAGGAAGCTCAAGGAGAAAGATGAAGATCCTTCGAAAATGTTCGATCTTGAGAAGAATGCCAGTATAATTGGCAAGCGATTAAGTCGGAGTCATTGCTCGTGTAGCACAGGAGGCTGCAGAAGTTGTATCTGTTCAAGGGATAATTTCGCATGCACTTTTGAATTATATGGATGCAGTGCTTCAGGAGTTTGTAAAAATGTTGCCCCAGATAATGTGTTGGTAAGTTGATTTTGTTTTAAATGAGAACCATACGGCAGTGTTTGCGAAAATGGCCGGGAATCTGAAAGACAATATAAGTTGAACGATAACAGCTGACAAGCCTAAGGTTTGAAACTGAGATTGTTTGGTGACTTGACAGCTTTCTATGGGGAACATAGGTAAGATGGATCGTCGTCAATCGAGTGGTCGATGTAGATATCGGTGCTTGTCAAAGATATGACTGACTGCCGATTACATAGAGATTTCCCGCTCGTACAATCTTTTTCTCTTCTTTGCACCGCTTTAGACGTTTTCCCGATCAGCCAATGTTTTTGAATGATTCTGTAGCGTCATTTCTATCAGTGCGCTCTTCAGTTATGTAGCCTCCAATTTGTTGTAGCTCTTGATAACTGGCTTCACTTATCTGGATGCGCAGTTCCGAGCTTGTGGACTCCAATCGGGAAGCTACAGACACCGTGTCGCCAAAGATGGAATAGGTAGGCATTATAGTACTGCCTACTACTCCCGTTACTAGGTCACCTAAGGGACAGTGTTTTTTAATAATGTACACGAAAACTTACAAGTGCATTTCATTCGGAGTTAATTTGAACACAGTCGTTCACTTGAAACGTGAAAAATGTTTCTCAGCTAACCATTTTCGAGAGACTAACTGTCGGGTGTGCAATTCCGTGCGAAATCATATTTTTAAGTCAATCTCACCGGTATGAACGCCGATGGGCACTACTATGCGTTATTTACGCAAGCTACAGGATACATTGGATTTACCAAAGTAATGGTCTCGTTCGTTCTTGCTAGGGTCTTTCACAGCATTCCGTAACTTGTGTTAACCAAAATCCGATATTTTGAGAGTCCGATTTGAATCGAGCAAGCAATTCGCAGATTTCAGATTTCCGTGGCAGCGTAAATCGGAGCTACGAATGTAGAGCATGCCTTTGGCCAACTCCAGTGCAAGGCAAGCAATCAGTTTACAGTTCAAATCGTTGTTTGTGGTTGAAAGGGCGTCCTGAAAAACACGATTGCGTAGACGTGATGTACAGGTCACAACAGATTAGCAATAACAAAGCAATTACCATAAGACTTTTCCGTGATTGAAATTCCGTTATGATACATATGCGAGCAGGTTCAACGATGGCACATATAAATGGATAGATGTTATCGTGCTGAATAGTCTTCGCATCTACACCATATTCATAGTGTCACAAGATACGATAGAACAATAATGAAAAAGTTAACTTACTTGGCGAATTTCTCCAATAGTTTCACATTCGAGTGCTGGCCATGAAGATTTCCATTTTATAGATTTGTTCCAGACTTTCATTCGCCAGTCGTCAACCAGCTTATTTGGGTGCACAGGATGATTCATAACCCGCAGCATCTAGAAATAAAAATAACTATAAATTTTGTTTTACATAGTGAATCGAATTATTATTGCGCAGCAGTTTTGTTTGCAGTAACGTTTTCTTGAATCATAATCTATTAAAACTGATTAATGATGACCTAAACGAAAGGTAGGGGAGGGTGGGGCTAGTTGGTAAAATTTTTTAAATTTCTTCTCTGGTTTCTTTAATTTTTCATATTTTGACACACACAAAATTGTAAAAGAAAGCTCAGATAACCAGCTATCTCGTGATATTTTTTAATTTGATCTACGTTGAAGAATTCATATCAAAATCAACGTTCAAAAAGCTAAAAAAATTTTCCTCCATGCCCCACTAACGGGGTAAGTTGGCAGTGGTAGTGGGGTAAGTTGGCCCCATGTATTTTAAATACGGATTTCAGTGAAATGTTGATGTTGTAAACAAACTAGAATAACATTACACTAAACAAAAATCGTATAGTTATTTTAGAGTGGGAAACTCAGAAATAAGTTGTGATAATTTACATAAAGATTAATAGCCTTAAATGCAAAAAATAAAAAATAATATACATAATTCAGGCAAAGATTTCACAGGTGGACATCGTATAAAGAGAAACACATAAAATGTGCCAAATTTTGGCCTCTAATGCATACCACTGTTCACCATAAGTCATATCTAGCAAAAATTCGACTTACAATTCCCTGACATTTTGACAGGCCATGTACTATACATATGCATGTATAATGCCTAGGCCGACATGCCCCATGTTGCAATGTATCAACTTGCCCCAACCCGGGGTTTATTCAAATAAAAAATTTTATTACTCCTTTATAATTGATTTAAACAAATCCGTTGTTACAGTTCAATAGAGGACACAATTTTCTATAAAACTAATATTTTTTTTAAATTACATGCATACCAAGAAAAGATAAAATTGATGAATTCCAAGCACGCAATGGATTTGACGCAAAAGATTTCGTTATTTTCTATTTCCTAAACTATTTGGGATCAATTTATAAAACTTTGCACAAATGTGCGCACGATAAACATCTTTGACTATGAATTATTTCAATAAAACCTCTTTCACACAATTCTTCTATATTAGGAATTGCAAACTTGCCCTCCTGCCAACTAGCCCCACTCTCCCCTACAGTTTGACTATATCTAGGCTGCATTTCAACTTCGATTTTTTACCTGGTTCACATTTTAAAGGTGGGAACTAAGTTCCGCGTCAGTTGATATGGCTACTTTGATTGTGAGGATGTCCATCTCTGCCGCTAGTTTTCTGGCATGATTCGTGAATAGATATATCATTGCAGCCAAAAAGCAGATGGGCAACAACCATGGTCATATTAACGTTGTCATTGAGTAATTCAACGTCGTAAATCACTTGATCTTCGAAACTGCTTTCAGAACTGGCAAAACGGGCGTGAAGTGTATGATTCAACTCGGCAGTCGGATGGAACATCTAGAGGAAAAATTTTTATGCGACACCGCTTTTACAACCACTTTTTTGTTCGTATTACAGTTCCACGAAAAAAGCCAAAGGGAACCATCACATTCTTATGGACGTCTATGGATGAATTCGGTTTTGGTGGAAATAAATCTGAAGAGCCCACGGCGATGTAGCCGTCTTCGGTATCTCCATTCGCATCAAAGGAAATAAATCCTCCACGAACACCTGCAACAATGAATTTATCAACACTCACCGCAAGGTGATTTATAAATAGCTTCCTTGAGAAGTTTTGAATTTCCAGTATAGTGTTGAATGGAAGTGACCCGTTCAAGGCCGCTTCCATTACGCTATTTTTACTTGAACCACCATGGGATTGGTCCCCCATTCCAATGCAAGACTGAATAGAGAGGTAAGAGCTATCAGCTGATGTCACGATGTAGATCATATAGTACAGCAATATGATCTCCATCCGGGCAGTTCTGGAGGTTACGGCTTATGCCTGTATGTTACGGCGTTAAAGGCCGTTTGTATAGCATGTCAAACAAGTGCTTAGCGCAACCATGTTTGCCTTTTTTTTCACAATGAAGTGATATAGGGCAAACAATGAATTCTAGCCACTAATACCAAATTTTGAGCATTGGCTCTCTACTTGACATTTTGAATTGAAAACTAAGAAAACCCCGCTAGCGGTGGAAATGGAGCCTGAGACGATCTTCGCTATACTGTCCAGTGCAATAGAGGTGGGCTAACAATACTGGAAATTCCAAAATGTAATGTAAGAACACCGATTCAGTCAAGTACTACACGACTATAATGGCCGAATAATATACTACGGCCTCCAACTACACCACCAAATACTCCACTCCAAGCTATCCTTGCTGTCCTGCTCCAAGCTGCTATATCGACGCTCGTTATATTATAACTCGTAACGACAGGTTCCGGAGGAGCTAACAGCGCAGATTTTGGCAACGGATACGTTCAAAATAGTCCGACCACGAGAGAACGCGGGATCGAGAGATGCGCATCCGTTCGCATCCCCAACCCCGGGTAGGAAACAATACTGACCATTCTTAATCCGATGTTGATTTTAGGTCGGTTCACATGAGATTGGTCCATGGTTGGAAAAATATTGGAATGTGGTTTTTCAAAAACCAACTCAAATCCATCCTGGGCCATTCTTAGAAAGTTGATTTTTAACGATGCATGTATCCCGCTACTAAACCAATGTAGATACAATTTCGAACCTTTGCTGTTGTTCGATATCGACTAGCCAATAATAACCCAATGTCCAAAACACAAATTTTAACGATGTATATATCCCAATATTTATCCAATGTCAATACAATTTCGAATTTTTGCTGCTGTTCGATATCGAAATGCCAATAGTACCCCAAAAACAGAAACCCAAGTTTAAACGATACATATATCCATATACTAATCCAATGTTGGTACAATTTCGAATTTTTGCTGCTGTTTGATATCAAAATGCCACTAGTACCCCAAAGTTAGAAACTCAAGTTTAAACGATATATATATCCATATACTAATCCAATGTTGGTACAATATCAAATTTTTGCTGCTGTTTGATATCGAAATGCCACTAGTACCCCAAAGTCAGAAACCGAAGCTTAAACGATACATATATCCATATACTAATCCAATGTTGGTACAATTTTGAAGTTTTGCTGCTGTTCGATATCAAAATGCCACTAGTACCCCATAGTTAGAAACTCAAGTTTAAACGATATATATATCCATATACTAATCCAATGCTGGTACAATTTCGAATTTTTGCTGCTGTTCGATATCGAAATGCCACTAGTACCACAAAGTCAGAAACCGAAGTTTAAACGATTCATATATCCCTATACAAATCCAATGTTGGTACAATTTCAAATTTTTGCTCTTGTTCGATATCGAAAGGTCAATAGTATTTCAAAGTCAAAAACCCAAGTTTAAACGATTTATATATCAATATACTAATCCAATGTTGGTACAATTTCAAATTTTTGCTCTTGTTCGATATCGAAATGCCAATAGTATCCCAAAGTCAGAAACCGAAGTTTAAACGATTTATATATCCATATACTAATCCAATGTTGGTATAATTTCAAATTTTTGCTCTTGTTCGATATCGAAATGCCAATAGTATCCCAAAGTCAGAAACCGAAGTTTAAACGATTTATATATCCATATACTAATCCAATGTTGGTATAATTTCAATTTTTTGCTCTTGATCGATATCGATTAGCCAATTATAAGCCAATATTGGACAAACAAGATTAATCGATCTTTATACCACGATACCAACCAAATGTCGATGCGATACGAATTTTTGTTGTTGTTTAACGATAATATTATTGGTATGTATGTATATATGTATAGTTTTGGGGTAGAAGTCGGGGAACGGTAAGCACCCTGTGTTTGGAACTGGTTTTTGGAACCGGGTTTAATTTTAGCGAGGAATTTTTAACATAGGTCCTACGATGTTACCTAGTCTCGTCATTCGATAACTGATATAAGTGCAGAATTCCATCATTGGCCGAGCATTGGCTTGCCAATAGAAAGCTTGTATTTTTGTGCATCAATCCAAGCCTATACGAACATCGGATTAGTTTTGGCGAATGTTGTTTCCTGCCCGGGTATATATCGAACAATAACATAAATTCGAAATTGTATCGACATTGGATTAGTATCGGAATATATAGATCATTTAATCTTTTTTCCTAATTTTGGTTTAGTATTGTCAAATTGATATCGATCAACAGCAAAAATTCGAAATTGTTTCAACATTAGATTAGTATCGGGAGATAAACATCGATTTCTGACATTGGTTTACTGTTGGCTAATCAATATCGAACAAGAGCAAAAATTTGAAATTGTACCAAAATTGAATTAGTATATGGATATATAAATATCGTTTAAACTTGGGTTTCTGACTTTGGGGTACTATTGGCATTTCGATATCGAACAAGAGCAAAAATTTGAAATTGTACCAACATTGGATTTGTACATGGATATATATATCGTTTAAACTTGGGTTTCTGACTTTGGGGTACTATTGGCATTTCAATATCGAACAAGAGCAAAATTTTGAAATTGTACCAACATTGGATTAGTAGATAGATATATACATCGTTTGAACTTGAGTTTTTGACTTTGGGGTACTATTGGCATTTTGATATCGAACAGCAGCTAAAATTTGGAATTGTACCAACATTGGATTAGTATATGGATATATATATCGTTTAAACTTGAATTTCTGACTTTGGGGTACTATTGGCATTTCGATATCAAACAGCATCAAAAATTCGAAATTGTATTGACATTGGATAAATATTGGGATATATAAATCGTTGAAATTTGGGTTTTGGACATTGGATTATTATTGGCTAGTCGATATCGAACAACAGCAAAGGTTCGAAATTGTATCGACATTGGTTTAGTAGCGGGATACATGCATCGTTAAAACTCAACTTTCTAAGAATGGCCCAGTATGGAATTGATTTGGTTTTTGGAAAACCACATTCCAATATTTTTCCAACCATGGACCAATCTCATGTAACTGATAACGCATTTACGATGTGAACCGACCAAAAATCAACATCGGATGAAGAAAACAGAATGGTCAGTATTGTTTCCTACCCGGGTGTGCTTTTTAAATTTGTTATTCTTAATTACATTTTTTGTTGTATTTTTGAAATGTTTGGTCTAAATTAACGATTAAACATGAAAATCAAATGATTGTTGTGTAAATTAGTATCTATAATCAGTAAAAATAATAAAACTGTAACCACGTACTAAATTTAAACTAACTTTGGTTTTCACTGGGAAATTTTTTCTAAGTTTTTAACCAAATTCCGGAATTACTCCGGAAAACATATTACTTGATATGTATAGAAATAGCTAAGTGGATAAAGCGTCTGAAAGATGAAGTTGTTGTACAGTGGTCTAGGGTTCAAATCCGGCAAATCCGGCTAAGTCTGTGTTTACTTTGTGTTACGATGAATAAAGCTATTGTTTTGTTTTAGGCTACTATTTAATTTTTGATGTTGGAATGTTGAATGTTGGTCCAATGTTGTCTTGCGCCATTATTGGCTGCATATCGAAATCGCACATCGGCCCGGGTCAATTCCAACTTGAGTCGCCAAACCTTGTCCATTTCTGTTATGCCACTACTGATAAAATTATCCCGGATAAACACTGCTCGCCAATGTTCTACCAAAATAAATTTATAACATTGGTTAGGTGTTAAATTTTTAACATTGATACAATGTTGTTTTGCGCCATTATTGGCTGCATATCGAAATCGCACATCGGCCCGGGTAATTTCCAACTTGAGTCGCCAAACCTTGTCCATTTTTGTTATGCCAATATTGATAAATTAATCCCGGATCAACACTGCTTGCCGGTGTTCTACCAAAATACATGTGTAATATTGGCATAACAGAAATGGACAAGGTTTGGCGACTCAAGTTGGAAATGACCCGGGCCGATGTGCGATTCTGATCCTGAACCAATGGCCGATTCTGTATCGGCAACAACATTGGACCTAGATAAAATTCCTACCCGGGAACACCCCAGTTATCGGGTGAGGGAGAGATCGCCGGTGAATTTTACTCGTTACGAGCCACGATGGGATGACAGAAACCGTGAAGTTTTCGGCCGAGAAAGATTTGGTTTTGTGTCGGACTTCGAAGACCGTAACAGTTCCTTTTCGGACAGACTGGACAACCGGCCATGCGAAAACGAGTGGGAAAACAGCGGGCGCGAAAGTGCAAATGGCTATCGATGTGGTGAGAACGGCTTTTACTTTTTTGGGGACGGTTTGTGCTATGATGACGAAGGATTCAGCTACCATTTCGGGGAAGACGGTTTTTTCTATGACACAGAAACAGGTTATCGCTTCGATGCGGGTGGTTTTAGCTGTGACAGTGAAGGAAGGCGTCTCCCTGGTGCTAGCATGGGCCTATCAGACGATGAAAACTTGAGAAATGCCCCTCCGTCGAGCAGCAACATTCGCCCGACTCGCACAGAAAGAGTTTTTGTTGACCCAGTCAGTCAAACCCCGATTGCGGAAAGCTTAGAAGCCGATCAAATAGAAGAAAGTCGCCCGTGGCTTCCCAGTTCTTCAAATTCAAGATCAGAGAATAGAGGAAAGAGGTTAGTGGCTGATACGGGTGCGTCGGCGTCTCCAACGCTAGTTGATCTTACATCGAAGGTAGCAGACCAAAGCCCTCCGTTACCCGTTGGAAGCCTGAGCCTCCCCGGTAGTTCAGGTGCACAGCCGCTTTCGGTGTCCAGGGAAATCTCGGACGAGATCTCGCTGCTAATGACCAAAGGAATTTCGACCGAATCCTCCAAGTCAATCTCTAAAGAATTTGCTCTCGAGTACGTAGATGCCGAGTTTTCTTTGAGGCCTCCCAAATTGGACGGTTGGATCTCTCGACGTGCCCTTCTGTTACCAGACAAAGGCACTCTTAAAGCGATAAATGCATCGGAAGATTCATTCGCTAAAACACAATTGAGGATTATGGATATTGCTCCACCTCTTGTCGATCTTTACGCTCAATTGAGTTCCCTACCAGATAGTGATGAACAGTGGGGGCGAGCATATTTTTACATCACCAAAGAACGTCGGAGTGCCGTAATGTCTCTCACCGAGCCTGGAGCAGAATATTTGTTGCGCGATCCTGACGCGTTTGAAGGAGGGAAAGAAGCTCGCTCCTTTCTCTTTACCGAGAAGTATCTGCAAGCTATGCTGACCGACGCCAGCCTGGACAACACCCTGGCTCAGGCAGCGAGAGCTGCCGCGGCAGCGACCGCGGCCCGTGCCCCAAGACGTTCGAGCGCTAGGCGTATCCGCACCGATCAGCCTCACGTCGTGTTACAGCCGCCCAGGTTCGAGACTGACCGGAATTCACGAGGCGGAAGAGGTGCGCGGAGTAGGAGAAACGATCGAGGTCGTGACCATCGCCCTAGCGCTTGGTCTCAGGGAGGTCGAAGGTATGTCTTTTTAAATTCTAGACCTTTGACCCCTTATTGTAAAACGGCCCTTAGACCTTACCTAAATCTGGCCGGCAACGGGAGACGTTTCCAGTTCCCGTTGTTATTAAAGGAGGTGAAGCGCCGATCGTAGCCTCGAGGCTGAAAGTTTTCGCAGCTCGTTGGCCGCTTATTACTAGCGATCACTGGGTTCTGAAAACCGTTCGTGAAGGACTCCTTATTGATTTTTTGTCCGAACCGACCCAAAACTCCTTCCCTCCTCAAATCGTCATGTCAAAAGAAATGTCAGGCGTTTGTGACGCAGAGGTGCGAGATTTGTTGGCCAAACGCGCAATTTCAGAAGTTTCTGACGGGTCGATTGGCTTCGTCTGCTCCTTCTTTTGCGTTAAAAAGAAGCAAGAGGGGCAGTTCAGACCCATTATTAACTTAACCTTTGAACCGCTTCATCAGATACCAACACTTCAAAATGGAGAGCCTCGTTTCAGTTCGTTATCTAGTCAGTCAGGGGAGATTACTTAGCTAAAATCGATTTAAAGGATGCTTATTTTACCGTGGCGGTTAATCAGGCACATCATAGGTTCCTACGATTTTGTTGGAGGGATCGGATTTACGAATTTAATTGTATGGCGTTTGGTCTCGCCCCTGCGCCAAGAGTTTTCACAAAAAATCTTAAAGTAGTCATGGTCTACCTGAGAGAGCAAGGAATCCGGCTTGTGATCTACCTTGATGACATTCTAGTCTTGAATGAGTCAAGCTTTAGGGCTCCAAGAAGATATAGGGACAATCAACGAACAACTCCAATCATTAGGTTTCCTAGTTAATTGGGAGAAGTCGATCGTCGATCCTACACAAGTGTTGGAATATTTAGGGCTTGTTGTAAGTTCAAAGGATCTTTCCTTCTCGCTCCCTGTAAGGAAAGTGGAAGCCGTCAAGAAAATGTGCGAAGCGGCTTTAAAGGAGGGGAAGGTCACGCTACGGACGCTGGCCTCAATACAGGGAAATTTCTCATGGGCCATTACGGCAATCCCGTTTGCCCAATCTCACTATCGCAGCCTTCAACGATTTTATATCACTAATGCCGAGCGCTACTGTTTTTACCTGGACGTTAGGGTATCTTTGTCCGACAGCGCTAAAATGGACCTCCGTTGGTGGGTTGCTAATGTCGAAAAGTCCAAAGGGAAAATATTCTTTCCCCGCGATCCAGACATCGAAATTTTCTCCGACGCGTCCCTGACAGGTTGGGGGGGCAGTATGTAACGGGGTCACGACCCGGGGCCCCTGGACAAGGCAGGATCATGATAATCACATAAATGAACTCGAGCTTTTAGGAGCGCTTTACGCGGTTCAAGCGTTCTCGGCGGATTCAAGCGGCATCGCGATCAGAATATATTTAGATAATACAACAGCAGTCAGTTATGTTAATAAGTGCGGTGGTACCAAGTCAGCGGCGCTCACCGCTACGGCAAAGAGTCTCTCTAAGTGGTGTGAAAAGCGTTGTATATCGCTGGAGGCCATTCATCTGGCCGGTGAATTTAATACAATCGCAGATAGGGAGTCTAGGGCACAGGCGGATGCCAGCGATTGGCAGCTGGATGTGAACGTATTTCATCGAATTGCTAAACTCTGGGAGATAGACATTGACTTGTTCGCATCATCATGGAACGCTCAGGTATCTAAGTTCATTTCGTAGCGACCAAAGCCTCGGGCCTTCACCACTAATGCGTTCTCCATCAGCTGGTCTGATAAAAAAGGCTATGCCTTCCCTCCCTTCTCCCTCATATTCAGGTGTATTGAGAAGATGAGACGAGAGAAGGCGTCGATTGTACTAATATGCCCAATCTGGACAGGCCAACCATGGTTCCCAGTGCTATTGGAGCACGCATGCGACATCCCACGTCTTCTGACCCCGTCGTCAGCGATTCTCGTGTCAGCCCAGGGCAATCCACATTCACTGCTTCAATCCGGAGCGCTCAGTCTGGCCGCCTGGAAGCTCTCCGGCAATCATACAGTCTGCAAGGATTTTCGCAGCCGGTTGTCGAGTTATTCTTGGCTGGATGCCGCGATAACACCAATATCGCATACCAGTCGGCTTGGAAAAGCTGGTGTCATTGGTGCTTGGGGCGGAACAGAAATCCCCTTTCTAATGATTTAAGTTCTGTTTCTGATTTTTTAGCAAACCTTTACGCTACCGGTAAATCGTATAGCTCCATCAATCTACACCGCTCGATGCTCTCCGTTACCCTCCAATCGCTAGACGGAATTCCAGTAGGGCAACACCCTCTTATAGTCAAATTATTAAAAGGGGTTTACAATCGCAACCCCCCTAGGCCCAAGTACGATTCGACATGGGATCCGAACCAGGTTATCGAATTTATGTCTTCCCTCGACAGCGACGATTCGCTTCCTCTATCTACGTTAGTCTGCTTTATTAAACTCTCCAGTTAAACTGAAACTGCATCATCCAAATGCTATACCTCTTGAATTTTGCCAAGTCATTCAGCTTTATGATTTGTCTTTGGTTGTCCTTTCTACAGTTACAAGCTTTGCTAAGGCACGCCAAGCCCTCCATACCACAACTCCAAACACAATTTTTTGTAGAGATAAGGAGCTGACTGTAATTGAGAATTTTATGAGGCCACTTATTGATGAAAGAAAACCAGGCAGTATGTACAAATCAGGAAGGCCAGGAACTGGCAAAACTGCATGTGTCACACAAATCTTGTCCAACACAACTGTAAGTGCACTGTCAATTTAAAGTCAGATACAATTGTTAGCTTTTATTCTCATTTTATCTTCTTTGGCACACAGTTCTCTGGAAAGTTCAAGTCAATCTTTGTCAACTGCATGTTACTTCAGACCCCTGCCTCTGTACTCCAACAAATTGCTCAGCCGCTGGATCCAAAATGGAATGCTTCTGCCAAAGAAGCGTTACCATTTGTGGAAGACAGACTCACAGACACAGGACCTATGATGTAAGAGAAAACTTCACTTCTTTCACAGTATTAGCACAGATAAAACAATATTTTCCATTTTCTTGTCTCCAGTATTTTCGTTTTGGATGAAATTGACCAAATGTCGATGTAGCTATGACGTGTAGCTAAAGTTCGCCCAGCAACCAAGCTATAATGCAATGAATGATTAATAATTTCAGGAAAAAACAGTTGATTGACCAATACTTTTGATTTGCTGGTTGTTTTCAGATGTAGTCGATGTACTTGAAGATTTGTTTGATTTTGTTAAATGCAAACTAAGGGCTACTTTTAGCCGCTTGGTGACAGCCGTGACATCTTCAATTTTACGCCGAAGAATATTTTGTTGTTTGGCGTGCAGCACTTCCATTTTTTGGAGTTGGTCATGGCGTTTGCGGTCCTAAAGTCGAGCTACCTCACGGTCTTTTTGCTGGCGGCATGTCATGAATTTCTGATTCTCTTCTCGCATTTGCCGTACAAGCTTCACTTGTTGTGCTTGCATCGCTTGGATATCATTGTTGAAGTTTTTCATTGAAGACTCTTCCGTTCTCTCTACGGATAAGAATCAACGGTTATAATGAAGGTGGTTTAAAGAAAGATTTAGCTAACGTTTAATTTTGATGATATTACCTTGTTCCTGGATCTTTTTTTTTTTTTTTTTTTTTTCAACTCGTTGATTTGCGGTTCGAGTTCCTGGAACCACTTCCTTCGCTGCTCGGATTTTTTTACATGCGTTGGCATTGCCACTAACTTGAGCTAAGAGGCTAGCTAGTTCTTCCTTTTCTTGCTGCAAAGATGCGATTTGATTTTCCAGCTCGCTCACCGTTGCGTCGTAATGAGCTGTAACTATACTATATGGACCTTCTTGATCTTGAGTCATTTTATTGACCACTTAAGAGCCAACTGGGCGTTAAGCTCCTTCAAAATGTTACTCAAATCAGCTTGTCTGAGTGCCATGTCAGCTCCCAACTTTGACAGACGCCTGCAATACGTAATTAAGAAATGATCATTCAGCCAAGGCTAGTGATAGTGTTACAAATGATCAGTTCAAAAAATCATATCTAGGTGACTCAGTCGATTCGGAATCACTGTCTTTGTTTTCTTTGTCGGATGCGAAGCAACTTTGCATGTCGTGGTTGACATGTTCAATTTTGCCCTTCCTTTGGACATCATGGATTTCATCAATTTTTGATTTCAAATTCAACGTTTGCTCTATTGCTTTCGGGATACTCAAGTCGCCAGTATCATTAAGAGTTTGATTGATGGCTCCAAGCGTTCGGTCCAAGTTTACGGCTTGCATCTAGAAATTAAAATCTATTATCTAACTATAGCAGCTAGCCGATTTTTTTGCGAAATACCTGTAATTCTTCTAGTCTCTGTTTTATTTGCATGTTTGCAGCGTCTGCCAGAAGAGCTTTCTCGCACATGTTTGTGTTTTCTTCCAACTCCAACCCAATAGATGTATTTTCTCTTCTTCTGCAAATTTAAGTTGCTGACAAAGTTTTTAAACTTCAGCAATGCTTGTACTTTCGTTACTATATGCTACCAAAAGCTGATGGATTTCAGCTCGCAGTGCCATAACTTCTACCATTGTCGGGTCTCGATTAAAATATTTTTTGTTTTTAATTTTTCTGGCGTGGTCAGCATATCGAAGCGTGCTTAGTGATTCCTCGTAGTTCAAGTCGGCTGGACCAACGCAGGCAATCATCAAAGTATGAGAATTACCGCCTAGGAAAAAGCGCGTATCGTTAGATTGTTGCCACACTACTATTACTTCCTGTAAGTGTCAAATTTCAGCTTTAAAAAAAAAAGAGGTTAAGAATACCATGAGAATCTTGAGAAAGCCACGTTAGTTTAGAATCTCTACAAGGAATATGCCTAGGATTGCTTTCGTATAGCGCACTAATGACATTTCCTAAAGACAGCGATTCTTTGTTGATGTTGACTCCTTCTGCATATCTCTCCCCAACTGCATCCGTTTTACTGGCTCTCTCAGATCCCGCGAAATAAATCAGATGAAATTTTGAGGTTTTAACGATTGACGCACTGTCTTTGATTGTTGATCTAGAAAAGTAAATAAAATTCGTTTTATTTACTGCCATTTCTGTACGAGTGTATGAAACGTACTTGATTTATGGTAAGAGTAAAAATAGCGTGCGATCGACTGCTTTGGTGATTCAGAGCAGTTACTCCCGTGAGCCGGTTCAACGAACCATTCTCTAGGCACTTTAATGTTTCTTCCCATTTGAAAACTGGGGTTTTGGTTAGACCATTAATTTTGATTCCACTTTTAGGATCTTCTCTGATATCTACTTCTTCATTCCAAGACTTTGACAAAAGGTTGTATACTTTATATATAGCTAGAGAAAAATAAAAGTTAGTTAAAACCAATTAAAATGAATTTTTTAAAAACTGCACCTCAAGAAAAGAGACATTGATGTCAAATGTAAAACTTGTATCTTCTCCCATTTTGTAGAATAAATCTTTGACTGCCCGTTGGATGATTCAACTGTTTTCAGATATAAGTGCACTTGTGGTACTCACCATGTCAGCTGCTCCCATTGAAAATGTTTTCCCAGTGTTATCGATACGCACTGACTTTACACTGTAGGTAATTTTCGATACTCTGTTTTACGGGCACGTTAAATCAAGCTGACATTAAGTGTTACAAAACTGTTATATTGAAAACGATTGACGCGACTGTAACTGGCGAATTCTCGTGTGTAATTAACGCCGCCAAACGTGTTCTTCCCTTGTCGTTACGTCGTCTGCGTTCCCCTTCCTCCGTTCTCGCCTATGGCACAATACCGATCGCGACAAAGCCTCTTCTAGCTATTTCGGAGTTGTAGGATTCGGAACATAGCCGGCTCTGCGTTCGTAAGCGGACGCACCATCCGTATCCCAAGACTCCAACAAGCAGAGTTTCACAGCCGGGCGGTGAAGTTCGGAGGTTTTGGTAGCCGAACGAAGGTGAACGATTGCGGAACGGACTACGCCATCTGGGCCGGAAAACACCTTGACGACACGAGCGATTGGCCATTCTCCACGGGGTGTATCTGGCTCGATAACGATCACGATGTCGCCAACGTTGAGATTCTTTTGTCCATGTAGCCATTTTCGTCGTTCCGTTAGGCTGGGAAGATACTCTCTCAACCAACGTCTCCAGAAACAATCAGTTAGGTACTGAGCAATGCGGTACTTCCTTTTGGTCGTCATATCGTTTTCGTTGAACAGATCAAAAGGTATGTACGGATTTTCGTGTCCAAGGAGAAGAAGATTTGGCGTAATGGGTTCAGGATCCGCCGGGTTTACGCTTACATACGTTAACGGGCGGCCGTTGAGAAGTTTCTACACTTGAATTAGCGTGGTGACTAAGGTATCGTCAATCAGAGTTTGCTCGTTGAGTACGAATCTTAAGGCACGTTTTGACGATTGAACTAGACGTTCCCAGGTTCCACCAAAATGGAAGCGGAAGGTGGGTTGAAACTCCAAGTCACCGTTCTTCGTTTTCGCCCATCTTGAATGGCTAGCTGTTCCATCCGACGGAGACACTCGGAAAATTCACGCACAGCTCCAACAAAGTTCGTGCCATTATCACTGTGATAATGTTTCGGGGTTGTACGGCGATCTTCGAAGTGACTGATGCAGTTGATGAAGGAGGAAGTGTCAAGAGAGTATGACATTTCCAGGTGCACGGCTCTTGATGACATGCAAGTAAATAAACAGGCCCAGCGTTTTACTTTCCGTCTGAATATCGTTACGTTGTACGGGCCAAAGAAATCTACTCCGGTGTGTGTCAAGGCGGGGTAGAAAGGCTTCAAACGGTAACCGGGAAGAGCGGCCATCATTGGAAAAAGTGCCTTTGCGTAGTGTTGCTTGCATTTGAAACACTTGTTTATAATTCTTCTCACCGTTTTTCGTCCACGTTGAACCCAGTAGAGTTTACGTAATTCGTGAAAGGTTCTCTCTGTAGTGGAGTGTACGAACTCGAGGTGAAGACTATAAATCATCAATTCCGTGATTTTTTCTTCGGCTGGGAGTATGATCGGATGGCGAGCTTCCGGTGGGGTTGGAGCATTTTCAATACGTCCTCCGACCCGTAAAACTCCTTGATGGTCGACGAATGGCGTTAACGTGATTAGGCTTGAACCAGGATCGAGCTGCTTTCCCTCCTTTATATTACTGTAATCTTCAGGAAAGGCAGACATCTGGGCGCGCCTAAACAATTCCGCTTCCGCATTCTTGACCTCGGTTTCCGATAGTTTGCCGAAATCACGATGGGTTTTTTCTTTCCGAGCGTTATTGATGAAACGTTTGACGTAGCCGACGACGCCGACTAAAAACGGAAAGCGGGAGGTGTACGTGGTGAGCCGGTCAATGGAATCGGTTACGTGTAGTGTCGCACCAACCCATCTCGTACAGCGAACTTCGGGATCCTCTGTTTCGTCAATTCCCTGTTTTACATCGGGGAAGGCCGGCCAGTTTTGCGGTGATTGATAGAGGAAAGATGGTCCAGTAAAGAAACGATGCTCGATGGAAAATTCTGTAGATGTGACGCCACGGCTGACATCGTCTGCTGGGTTTTGAGTTGTAGGGACATAAAGCCATTGACTACTTTCGGACAGCTCCAATATTTCGCCTATTCGGTTTCCAACGTAAACATGAAAACGATAGTGTGGAGAGTTGATCCATCTCAAAACCGTTGTGGAGTCCGACCAGAATGTGGCTTGGTCGATTTTTAGTCGAAGTTCTGACTTGATCACTGATGCTAGACGGGCTGCGAGTAATGCTGCACACAGCTCAAGTCTGGGAATCGAAACGTATTTGATGGGTGCCACTCTTGCCTTGGCCATGACAAATGACACCTTTACGCCGTCGGGATTGTCAAATCGGAGATAGGCGATGGCACCAAAAGCTGATTCGGATGCGTCAGCAAACAGATGAAGTCCCACACCTCGCGCTTTTGCTAGCTCTGGGTTGAAACATCGTGAGATGGAGAGTGGTTTTAGCTTCGAGAGGGAGACGACCCAATGTTGCCACTCATCGACGGTCGTCTGGTCTAGTTGATCGTCCCAGCCAACCGATTTTCTGCATACAGCTTGCAGGATAAGTTTTGCGTGTAGCAACACCGGTGAAAGAAACCCAAATGGGTCGTAGACGCTTGACGTTTCTCGAAGTATTTCTCGTTTCGTCGCTCCATCCAGTTTTATGCTTAAGCTCACCACAAACGAATCGCTGCCGTAGTCGAGTGAAAGCCCCAGCGTCCGCTCTATGGGTATTCCGTGTAGGGCTAAATCGATGGATGAGACTGGATTGCCAGGCAACGACAATAGAACTTTTGGACATGATGAACCCCATTGGGCGAGCTCGAATCCTCCTCGAAGTAGAACGTCTGCCACCCTTTTTGCGTGCTGAACAGCTTCTTTGGCAGTTGGGGATGATGTCAACCAATTATCCACGTAAAAATGGTCGATTATTTGGTTGGTAACGTCAGCCGCATCAATCCCGCCATCTTCGGCTGCTTGACGTAGAACGTGAGCACAAATTGTCGGAGAGCAAACTGCGCCGAAGGGTTGCACGTTCATTTGGTAAACGGAGGGTGGTTCCTGTATACCCGGGTCACGATAGAAAAAGCGAAGTGCCGGCCCGTCTTTTGGCCGCACCCTTACTTGGTGGAACATTTTAACAATATCCGCACTCAACGCTATCGGATGTTGTCGGAAACGTATCAGCACACCAATGAGGTTGGTTAGCAGGTCGGGTCCTTTCAGCAGGGCAGAGTTCAGCGACATTCCCTTGTAGTACGCGGAGGCATCAAAGACCGGGCGGCATTTTTCGGGTTTCTTCGGATTTATCACCGGATGGTGAGGCAGAAACCAGGTTTGGCCAACTGGACGATAGTTGACCTCCTCAGCTGAGAGTTTTCGGGCGTGACCAAGGCTGATATACTCGTTGATTGCTGCGGAGTACCTTTTACCAAGGTTTTCGTCGGCGATGAGTCTTCGTTCTAGCTTGAGGAAACGCGCTAGTGTAGACTGGCTGTTGTCGGGCAGGTTCGGCTCTTCGTGTTTCCAGAGAAGTCCCGACTCGTATCGATCGCCTAAGAATTTCGTCGTTTCGTTTAGGATCTTGTTCGCCCGTACTTCTTCTTCGCTAATCGGCATCTTGACTCCTGCTCGGGCTTCGTAAGTCTCGGTGAGTAGAAAGCGATCAATTGCATTCACAAGATCTTGGTCGGGTGGGGGCGCTAATGAGAGCGAGTTTCACTGCAGTTGTGCAACGGCGGCTGGAGAGATCGGTCCAGCTATACACCATCCAAAGGCTGTTCGTAGTCCTCGCGGGGCCCGCTCGTTCAACGGATCTCTTTTAATTTCAAGGACCTCTTGCGGTGCCATATCACACGAGCCGATCAACACGTTAACGTGCACGGAATTTTGGGTGGGAACTTTCAATCCGGCTAGATGAGGCCAATCCTTAACCAACTTCCTTAGGTCAACGTTTTCGTTTCTGATTCTTAAGACGGGGACGGAGTAACAGTTCGGGATTTCGAAGGAACTGCTTTTGTCCAAAGAAGAGATTCTGAAAGACACCTTTGTTGTGTTTGCGGATGGGTCACGGCCGTGATACGTTCCGATTCTTGAAACTCCCTTCTCGCCTTGAAGTCCCAATTCGTTTGCAAGCGCGTTGGTTATAATTGAGATTTGGCTTCCAGGATCCAGCAATCCATAACCGGTCCAGGTTCGGCCATTAGCTTCAATTAACATAGGGACGATGGGCAGTAAGGTCGTTTCACTTTCGTAGCCGTAGGAGACCGAGCCGTTAAACAGGCTCTTTTGAGACAAGGATGACATCAAGCTCGATCGTGGCGTTTTCGGGTACATCCTTGGTGCTCCATGGAGAAGAGGGTGGTGAAGACGTTTACACTCGTCCGTTCCACATTCCTTTTCCTTCGTACACTCGGAACTTAGATGGCGGTCGTCGAGACACCGGTAACAGCATCTTTTTTCTTTGACGATTTCTGATCGTTCCGTGGTATTTAAGGCTTTGAACTTCTCACAGAGGTAAAGGCGATGAGCACCGTCACAGTGTGGGCAGGACGCAATTTTTACGGTCGTAGAAAAGACCATGGGAGTCGTGGTCGATTTCTTCTGTTTTTCGTTCGACGACCTGTGGACGTTTTCTCGAGTTTTCGGATGACTGCCTTGCTGGGGTGTGGGGTTGACGCCAACACGGACGAAGTATTCCGCCATCGTAACGTCATCGAGCCACGTGTCCAGGTCGAGTATCGTAGGCAATCTATCTTGAATTCGATAGCTCATTTCAGCCCATTTACTGCGTAAGGTGGGCGGCAATTTTCCAACCAATTGAGCCAAGGTTGTACTGCTGTGTAGTTCCAGTCCATATCCAACCAGTTCCAAGTTGCGACGACTGAACGGAGTGTGGACGAAAACTGCTTTAACGATTCGTAGTCGCTATCTTTAAACGAAGGTAGCTTTAAGAGAGATGAAGAGCATGCGGTTGAAACGATTCTTGGATTTCCGAACTTCCGATGCAGCTCTTTCAATGCAAAGGAGTATAATCCACTGTTGAGTAGAACTTCGCCAAGATTGTTCTGAATTTCGGTCGTCAAGCTTGCACGTAGATGGTGTTGACGTTCAGCATCGCTGAAGCATGTGTCGTGAATTTGAACCTTGAATGACTGGATAAACATAGGCCAGTTTATCGGGTTGCCGTCAAACTTCGGTGGTTCAGCTTTCGGCGGTCTCGATGATGAACGAAATGTCGGAGGTGCGTCATGACGATTTACGGCGAATATCCAGGCATCAGGAGAATACACCGTTGGTTGTGGAGCGTGAACTGGTATTTGAGGCGAAAACGTTTGTTGCGTAACTCGGTTGTGGACGGGTAGCGCCGACGTCGTGGTTGTTGGAATCAGTGACGGACTAGCGCTTGAGGTGAATTGCTGAGCTATACTTGGATTTGGCTGGTTGAATACGTTTGGTGGTACGTAGCTGAAGGCGTTGGTATTTAGCTTGGGAATCGACGAGGACGGCTGGTCAGACGTAGACGGCTGTTCAGACGCAGCCGGCTCGTATTCAGAGCATGGTTGCGTTGACGTTGCTGCCCCACACGGTATACGGAAATTTGGGATAAGCGTAGCAGGTGGATGAGATGGGACGAAAGAAGGTTTCCAGACACCTGTTTTGTCAAACCCGGACGTTTCCATTTCATCGACCTCTTCGGCAACTGCTAAATCGTCTGCGAGATGTTTGCGTAACAAGGAGCCAGTGTAGCGTTGTTTCTCCAGCTCCATTTGTAATGTTCCTTACGTGCTGCTTCAACACGCCTTTCTTCTGCTTTTCTAGCGATTTCCAACTGCTGCATACGTTCATCCTCTTCGGCTTGTTGCAAGGCTTCAGCTCTTTCCTGTTGAATCTTTAGTTGCATTTCCTTTTCCAGCCGCTCTGCCTCTTGAAGTTTACGGCGTGTCGATGAGGCTGATGAACGGTTAGAAGTGCTACTGCGTCTGGATCCTGCAACTGATCTTGCACGGGCCTGACAGGAATCTAAGTAGTTGGCCACGTCAGCTAACGCCTTCGAATGTTTGATGGAATTCGGATGTTTGATGGAATATCAATTCCCCAGCTGGTTTCTCTGTCCAGCTCTTCGCCG
The DNA here is from genome assembly GCF_020631705.1 of Daphnia magna. Lineage (NCBI taxonomy): Eukaryota > Metazoa > Arthropoda > Branchiopoda > Diplostraca > Daphniidae > Daphnia > Daphnia magna. The sequence continues at coordinate 9,105,436 of NC_059185.1, read as the reverse complement.
TCGAACGCACAGACTTCCACGTAGCGACGGTGAATTCTTTCAACTATGTCGTATGCACGGACCAAGCCAACTCGATATACGTTGACTGTATCAACATCTTCTAGCATCCGGACGGCAAGGAGAGCTTGATTAAGTGACTTCGTGTGAATTCTCTTTGCCTGAGTACGGTAATGCTTTAGCTCAGCAGGATCGTTGGTCGTTTGCCATTCTTCCAATTCCTCCTCCGGTTCTTCTTCTTGAATAGCTTCAAGGGGAACTGCAAAATAAAATCCAAATGTTAGCACCAAACACATAATTACGAGGCAAAAACGAAACGTGCCACTCGAACTGGTATAGCTTTGTCACTCATTTCTACTTTACAACAGCAATGAACTTTGTTAACAAAAGAAACGAACCTTAAAATAAAACTACGTACCCTTAAGCCACAATATTGACAGCATTAAACTGAAAAATTTTGAAGCTTTCTATAAAATTTCAACCCGATTTAAATTACTTAGTACAACACATATGCTTGCAACCGCCCCGCCAAATTTATTCTTCAAACCTTTCACTCCTTTTTCATTTTTTGAATAGCACAGTTGCAACGTGCACATATCGCTACATGCAGAGAACCCCTATTGCTTCCCCTCCCAATTCCTACGAGAGTTTTTCTGGGTTGGCACTTATCCCTCCCCCGCTGAATGTTTTGGCCCTTTTCTTATGGCATGCAATTTAAAAAAAAGCACGTGGACCATCGACAAAACCCTCCCAGAGCTACTCAACTTCGTCGTTCGTCGGACATCACTCAATCATCATTGTTGTGACTGTCCGAGACTCCGAGTAGATATGTTTCGTTTCTCTGCATAATAGCTAGTGTTACTAACGCTCACGTGCAGTGGAGACGTTGTAACAGAAAAGATGTGGGATGGAGGATGAAAAAAAATGAAGATGAAAAATATGACTTGAATGAAAACGCACGGCTTTATTCTTTGTTGAAAAAAGGTAGAACAAAGAGAGAGAGAGAAAATTGGGAACTTAACATTTAGACTGGATTACGGGGGAGGTAAACGAGAGATGCTCGTTCACGACCGTTACGGTACAATAACTGAAAAAACACACACTGAACAAAGGGGGGCAAGGGCCTCTTCCAACATAAACCCAAACCGAAGGCCCTTGCCACCTACAATCCTGCCAGTGAGGGCAGCACTGTAAGTGACAGCGGGCCCACCTGTCCACAGGTACTAAAATAAACACAAAAGGGAAACAACAAAACAAACAAAAACAAAGCTCGCCACGTTTAGCATCCACGGCTACGTTTATTCAGGGATGATTCCCTGATACACCCGCCTTGGTGCGCAGAGAATTTGGTGGTGGTCGTTGGTCCCGCTCATGGCACAGAAGCGCGGGTGGGGACAATCGGCCAGCTTCAAATGACCAGCGACGGACAGCGGGAGAAAACAGCCAAAACATCGATACTGTGCGAACAGCAGCTCCATCCGCTCCCGGTTAGTCAGCAGCATGAAGCCATCACACTCCCTGATCTTGCGGTCGCAGGACACCATGCCTGGCTGATTTAGGTGGGTCCTTAGGAAGCACACGATCGCCGGGGTGTGACGGGGCGCGACAAACTGTGGGGCGTTCGGCTGGACTTCGGCTGCTTTCTTTTTTCCTTTAAACAGGGATCCAACAAAGCTGTTAAGGATTGTTTCCCGTTCGGACATGAAGTGAACGTGCACGTTCTTTATGTCCTTCGAGTTTTCTTCGAGTTCCAGATCGAGTTGAACGATGGCCTTTTGGTGGGCCAAAACCACGTCGATAGCCGCCGTTCGCGTCCTCAGTAAATCCTGTCGACGAAAGTGAAGATTGGACGAACACTCCTCTTCACGTTCACGGGAAACTTTTAACTTCTCTTTGACGGATGAGACGGATGGGCACAGATTTTCAGCTATGATGTTGAGTCGGCAACGGTCACTTTGGTGTTGATGGTACGAGAACTTAAGAGCAACTGTCGTCTAATGTTCGTGAAGGACTAAACAGTTTCCCTAAGTTCAAGGGTTAAACAGTAGGCGACCTAATTTTGCCTTTGCCCTTTGAACTAAGTATAGGTGGCGTTGCGATCGGAAATTTTACAATGCGGTTTTGGGGTTCCCACTTTTTACATTGTTACATATGACTATATAAACCAGTTTTACATTTTACATTTTGACATTAGACATTCTACAATTTTACAATTTTACCATTTTACAATTTTTACCCCTTTTTTTTACTTTTATACAAGGATTGACTATTTACATTGCATTTTGACCTAACGATCTCGATTTTAACTCAGATGACCCAATTTTTTCACTTTCTACGTAAACGTCCCCAGGCAAAAATCCGACACAATTAAATGCATGTTTTAATATTGTGTTTATATTGGCACACTTTAGGACGATATAAATTATGTATTGAATCATACTAAAGTCTAAAATATAATTTTTAGATAAAAAGAATAATGAATTGTGTCCCACTTGTGGTATACTAGCATAAGTAAAATAATAAATTGAAACATGGAAGACTTGTACTCAATGCGTATCGAACTACGGAACTATATATCGGTTGCCGTACGTGCTACCAACTGTGCCACCTTCGATAGTAATTGACTCAAGAAATATCTATCCAAATTCGATTCAAGTGCTTTAGGTGATAGAAAAATTTTGGAGATTTTTTAAATATTTGGAAACATTTGATTTTACGTGATAGAATTTGGTTTTCGAACATCAACGATTCATAAAAATTGATTTTGTGAAATTTATAATGATAACTTAACTTAATTGAATTAACATAATAATTTGAAACAGATAAATCGACATTATAAAGTTAAACTTTCGTATTTATGCGGATACTTGGAATAGAAGTGGCTAAACAAAATAAAAATACCCTGAAAAATTGGTTCTTCCCAACTTTCCAAGTCCATAAAATATTCGGGGTATAATCTCGTTTATTCGGTTCAGGCGTTCACAAGTCCAAAAAAATTATGGGATATTATTTGATAATATAATGAATGGTATAAACACCCCCAAAAATTTTGGAAAATGTAAAAATTTTGCTTTTTCTCATTATTCCTGGGTTGCTAACCCCGAAAGAATTCTATCCTTTTTAACAGTCATATAATAATTTTCCAAAATTTTACGCACTAATCACATCTATGCACTATGTTAACTTTTGTTTCATCGGTGTGAAACACGATCTATTGAAAACTATAATATAACTCATAATAATTGACTTCTAATAATATATACATTAAGCAATAATTGCCTCCGCCTTGTATCAAACTGCATAATATTACTTTTTTATCACATTTTATTACCAGTTTGTAAAGTAACAAATAATTAATTTTGATAGTATGCGATTTATTGAAAACTAGCATAATTAATTGCTTCTGTTTTATTAGCATGTATTAAATAGCATATTGTTACTTTATGATCATACTTAATACAAACTAGTATGATAAAATCAGGCTAATATATCATTAATTATACTAGTATGCGATTCATTGTAAACTTGTACAATTAATTGTCTCAGATTTTTGGCTGGGTCCTGCTCTTTGGCCGCAGCCATAACACAGAGCTTAGTCACTGGACGAATACAGGGGTTTTTGTGGTTGCTGATTTGCACTTTTACCACTCGTACAACGTTATCAGAGTCACTGGGGAGAACCTCTATCACTTTTCCCAACAGCCATTGTCCACGTAGAGTATTCGGCTCAATGACGAGTACTAGGTCTCCGACGGTAACGTTTGGCCGATTTTCTGACCATTTTCTCCTTTCCTTCAGGTGTGGAACGTATTCACGAAGCCATCTGTTCCAAAAATGTTGTATGATGGCCTGGCTTTGGAGGAATTGTTTTGCTGTGACGTCCATGTTCTCAGCATCTCCCAATTTCAGCGGCACGTAGGGACGGGCTCCTCCATGAAGAAAGTGATTCGGCGTTAACGGGTCGGGATCTTCTGGATCCATGCTGAGGTGGGTTAGTGGCCGAGCGTTCAAAAGGGCTGCTACTTCTGCGATCACCGTTCTTAGGACCCGATCGGTGACTAAACGATTCCCGACGCTGACCTTCGCTTACACGATTGCACGAGCCTTTCCCAAACTCCACCGAAATGGGGTCCGTGAGGAGGAGAGAAATGCCACTCTATTTGTTGGCATGCCATCTTCGACTGCAACTCCTGGTGTTGTTTGACTAACTCCGTTAGAGCTTGTCGGAGTTCTTGTTCCCCAGCTACGAGATTAGTTCCGTTGTCACTGTAAACAACGTTCGGCTTTCCACGTAAACTCACGAACCGAGTGAAACATAGCAGGAATTCTTTGAGACTGAGGCCGTCAGAGACTTCTAGGTGAACGGCTCTAGTTGTTAGGCACGTAAACAGGCATACCCAACGTTTCTCGTGTCTACATCCTCTTCCACCGACTCGTACCGTTAGAGGGCCGAAGTAATCGATTCCCGTATATGCGAAAGATGGAAGATAGAGAGTAAGCCTGTGAGCTGGTAATGATGCCATGAGTGGTGGAATGGGTTTCGATGATCTCCGCTTGCAAGGCCAGCAGGTGTTGACAACCGATTTGATGACGTTACGTCCAGTAATTATCCAGTAACGTAAACGTAAATCCGCCAACAATCTTTCAGATTTAATGTGGAGATTCCGTTTGTGATGATCCCATACAATCCGCTGCGTCAGGAGTTGATCGGCTGGAAGCAGGATGGGATGCTTTGTGGAATAATCAACTGGAGCCTGAAGTATACGTCCGCCTACACGTAGCTGTCCTGTTTCATCCAGGAAAGGGCTGAACGTGCGTAGTTTCGATTTCAGAGGCAACGCCAAGCTCTTTCTCAAGGCGTAGATTTCTTCCGTAAATGCCAGTCCTTGGGTGCGTTTGACACAGAGCATGAGGGCCGTCATCATTTCTTCGGCCGTCAACTCCCCCACGGTTGGCTTGTAAATTCCCATCTTAGCTCTGGTGTTGGTCGCGAATCTTCTGCACCAAGCGATAACTCTTTGGATCTTGAGTAAGCTGGAATACCTCTTTACACAGTCATCAATCGGGTGATTTTCGTCTTCCGTTTTGACTGCGAAGACTCGAATTACGTTAACGTCCCTTTCTTCCGGCTCTGCGATCTCTTCCCAAATATCCCACTCCGACGGATCGAGTTTCAGGAACGATGGACCCTCGTTGAATTTCACCAACTCGTCGACGTTCTTCGGGTCAATGCCACGACTACACAGGTCCGCTGGATTGTTAATTCCGGAAACGTGACGCCATTGTCTTCGATTCGTGTTCCGGAGGATTCTGCCAATCCGATTGTTCACCAAGGTTTCAAATCGGCAAGTGCGAGAATGGATCCAACGTAAGACGGTTTGAGAGTCGGTGTGGAAGGTAACTTCACGTAAATCGATTTCGAGCTCCCGACAGATTACTAGGGCGATATTTAATCCTTCTACAGCAGCCTGCAACTCTAATCCTGGGATCGTGAGTCCTTTTACTGGTGTTACGTGGGTTTTAGCCATGACGAAGGATACGTTGATCGACTGCCCAGCCAAAAATCTGAGACAATTAATTGTACAAGTTTACAATGAATCGCATACTAGTATAATTAATGATATATAAGCCTGATTTTATCATACTAGTTTGTATTAAGTATGATCATAAAGTAACAATATGCAATTTAATAAATGCTAATAAAACAGAAGCAATTAATTATGCTAGTTTTCAATAAATCGCATACTATCAAAATTAATTATTTGTTACTTTACAAACTGGTAATAAAATGTGATAAAAAAGTAATATTATGCAGTTTGATACAAGGCGGAGGCAATTATTGCTTAATGTATATACTATTAGAAGTCAATTATTATGAGTTATATTATAGTTTTCAATAGATCGTGTTTCACACCGATGAAACAAAAGTTAACATAGTGCATAGATGTGATTAGTGCGTAAAATTTTGGAAAATTCTTATATGACTGTTAAAAAGGATATAATTCTTTCGGGGTTAGCAACCCAGGAATAATGAGAAAAAGCAAAATTTTTACATTTTCCCAAATTTTTGGGGGTGTTTATACCATTCATTATATTATCAAATGATATCCCATAATTTTTTTGGACTTGTGAACGCCTGAACCGAATAAACGAGATTATACCCCGAATATTTTATGGACTTGGAAAGTTGGGAAGAACCAATTTTTCAGGGTATTTTTATTTTGTTTAGCCACTTCTATTCCAAGTATCCGCATAAATACGAAAGTTTAACTTTATAATGTCGATTTATCTGTTTCAAATTATTATGTTAATTCAATTAAGTTAAGTTATCATTATAAATTTCACAAAATCAATTTTTATGAATCGTTGATGTTCGAAAACCAAATTCTATCACGTAAAATCAAATGTTTCCAAATATTAAAAAAATCTCCAAAATTTTTCTATCACCTAAAGCACTTGAATCGAATTTGGATAGATATTTCTTGAGTTAGTTACTATCGAAGGTGGCACAGTTGGTAGCACGTACGGCTACCGATGTACAGTTCCGTAGTTCGATACGCATTGAGTACAATTCTTCCATGTTTCAATTTATTATTTTACTTATGCTAGTATACCACAAGTGGGACACAATTCATTATTCTTTTTATCTAAAAATTATATTTTAGACTTTAGTATGATTCAATACATAATTTATATCGTCCTAAAGTGTGCCAATATAAACACAATATTAAAACATGCATTTAATTGTGTCGGATTTTTGCCTGGGTGGTCTTCGAAGATGAAACGGAAGTACGCCACAGCTCCAAATCCTTTTGTGCTTGCATCCGTAAATACATGCAGGTGCTGCTGCGTCCAACGTCCAAGTTGATGCCGGAAACATCTTGGTACTGTTAACAACTCCAGGTTATCCAGATGCTCGTACCAGTAGTGAAAGCGTTGGCCTAATTCTTCGGGGATAGGGTCATCCCAGCCGATCCTTTTCTCGTACGTCCATATATCTTGCATAAGTGACTTCATTAAGAAAACAACAGGAGCGACGAGTCCCAACGGGTCGTAGACACTGGAGATTAAACTGAGGAAATTCCTTTTGGTGAGAACGTCATGGCTAGGCTGCTTCCGTATCTTGAACGTCAGCATATCCGTTTCTCCGTTCCACATCACTCCAAGTGTTCGCTCGATGGGCAACTTCTCCAAATCAAGGTCCAGTGTTGGTGAAGCCAAACCGATCTCACGTAGAGCCGATATAACCTTCCTTGAGGAGGACGTCCACTTCGTTAGATTGAAACCGCCTAGTTGTAAGAGTTTCTTCATCTGGCGGGCCCGTTTTACTGCCCCGTCTTCGGAATCAAAGGAATCGAGGTAGTTGTCAACGTAAAAGTTTCTTCGAACGCTCTCTGCTGCCTCCGGATACTGGTCGCAATGATCGTCTGCAGTCCCATTTAGGGCGAAAATACAGGTCGTTGGGGAAGATTTTGATCCAAAGACGTGGACTGTCATTTGGTACGTTAACGGTGCTTGATTACTGCCAGGCGTTCGATAGACAAACCGACAGGCCACCTGGTCTTCTACTGGGACCTTCACTTGGTGAAACATCTTCTCGATATCTGTGCCAACTGGTACCAGGTTCCTTCGGAAGCGTAGTGGGACACCGATTAGGCTAACGAGAAGATTGGGTCCACGTAACAGGTTCTGGTTGATCGACGTTCCCCCATACTCGGCGGCTCCGTCAATTACAACTCGAACTTTGGTCGTAGAGCTGGATGGGCTTACGACGCCGTGGTGCGGTAAATACCACGTTCTACTTGACTCCTTCCGCAACTCTTCGGTCGTGAGGAGTGTGGCGTGATCCAGGCCGATGTACTCCTTAACAACTGCATCATACTTCTGGGCAAAGTCTACATCTCGTTGAAATCGCCTCTCCAGAGAATAAAGTCTCTTCAATGCAGTTGCCCGATTGTCCGGAAGGTTTACGTTGTCGGTTTTCCACATAAGGCCGACTTGATACCGGTTACCAACATTTTTCACTGTTGACTCGAGGATACGTTGCCCACGTAGATCGTCTTCGGAGAGAACAGGCTGCTCCATGTCTACATCTTTCGCCTCCAGCTGCCAGAATTTCTTGACTAACTCGTTGAGGTCTTCGGGACGTTCCTCTGCTACTATGTGGGCGATGAACGGACGCCCATCTTGTGGCGGGCCCGTTTGACCACCCAGGCACCAACCAAACGGTGTTTTGAAGGCGATAGGCCCAATTGTTCCAGCCGGCGGCTAGACGGAATCTACGTGATCGTGGGCTTCTGCTACGTCAATTCCAATTAATACTCCAACGTCTTCGGGTTGTATGTTCGGGACATCAAGACCGCGTAGGTGTGTCCAGGACTCCATTTGACGAGGGTTGATTGGAGGATTTGGCGTCACCTTCAAATTGTCGACGGCGTAGGCGTGTTTAACTTCAAAACGGCTTGTTCCGTCGACGGACGAGAGGGAGAAATCCACAACGGCAGCTTGGACGTTTAATGTGGCTCCATCATAAGAGACAACGGTGATGCGTTTATGCTGACCAACGAGTCCCAATCTTTTTACTAAATCTCTCCTGATCAGTGTGGTGTCACTTCCAGTATCCAGGAATCCGAAAGTGTCGACCCCTCTTGTACCGACGCTAATACGAACGGGTACAATCTTGAAACGTACACGTCGCTTTACCGGTTCCTTCTGGGTTAGTGTCCCGAGGAATGCAGTCGATGTAGACGCTGATGGAGACGTTGGATCCGATAGTTTCCTCCGTGGGATGAACTCGGAACCGTGAAGCAAGGGATGGTGTCTTGATCCAGTGCATCGACCCATGGTACATTTGATGTCCCTGGGACACTCCTTGCGTTCATGTTTGCCGGTAAGGCATAGTAAACACCTCCCGGACTTAAATACGACTTCAACCCTTTTCGTGGGCGTGAAAGACATAAACAGGTTACAGCTGGCCAAGTTGTGAGCCCTGCCGTTACAAGCTAGGCACCTCCATTGGTCAGTCTTTTCGGCCGCTTTCTCCTCCGTCTTCGGTTGTTTTCCCTTGGGAGCAGCCTCCGGAGGTGACGACGCCGTTGATTTAGAGCCTTCTTCTGTCGAAACATGTCCAATGGTCGACGTGTGAGCAGCGTTCTTTTTCTTGACAGACTTCTTCTCATCAAACCGTACTTTGGACGTCGACGTAGGCAAGGACTCAAATACGTTTTTACCATGTTGCTTACTCATGGATTTTACTGTTACCCAGTCGTCCAGGTCCAGAACGTTCAGCTCTGCACCTGTTCTCTTTCGTTTTTCATTCCACTTCTCTTTAAGGTACGTCGTCAGCTTTGCTTCCATGGCCATCAGAGTACGGCTATGAAGCTCATGGGCATATCTTGATTGTGAGAGCGTCACCACTGCTCCATGCAACCGGTTTGCAAAAGTCTTGAGGCTCGCCGCATCTTGGCTCTTCAAAGGTGGAATCTGCAGCAGGTCGTCGAGGTACGTTTGATCCATGACTTCGGTGCGGCCGTAAACTGCATCGAGTCGTTCCCACACCACGGAGTACATAGCCTCATCGGCGAGGCACTCGCCGATCTCATTCTGGACCTCCTTCGACAGCAGCTCTTCCAAAATGAACAGTAGGGCAGGAGAACCGTTGTATTCTTGTTCGTATAAGGCTCGAAATTTAGCCTTAAACCGGGCGTAGTTCTTCGGATTTCCATCAAACGGCTGGATCGTGAAGGTCGGAGTACGTGGACGACTACAGCAGCCACCATGAGGATGATTGGAAGGGCCAGCGGCAGGTGGAGGTTCAGGGGTCGTGTCCGAAGACGTATCGTCCCCAGGGGGTGGGCATGGATTGCAGGTTGAAGGCATGATGGGCAAGGGTCTTCGGGTAGGATCCTGTGCAGAGGTACCGGCTGGAACGTAACGATTGGACAAGTCTCTACGGTGCATTACTGTGGCCTCAATTGACTTTAAGGACGCCCGAGCAGGGATGTCTTGTGTAGCAGCGAATGACTGTGATCGTTTTGGAAGGCGTGTCTCTTGGTCCAGAACTTGCTCTTGTATCGTTCTCAGATGGATCTTGTTGACTTCCATCGTTGTTTTTTGGCCTTCAATCTGAGCATTTAAGTCCAAGTTAACCTCTTTGATCTTCTGATCCATTTCACGTAGACTCTGACGTGAATCTTTCACCAAGTTGGTATTAGCGGCGATTTCTGATGACGTCTTTTCCGCGCAGTCAATGAGTTTGCTCAGGTGCTCACCCATGCCTTTCAGCGCCTTGCTTAACGTTTCCGTAGCCGACGTAGTGCTCGCTTCCATCTGGATTCTTGCACGTTCCATCTTGACTTCCAATTCCAGTATCTGTTTCTGGATGCACAGATCACGCTGGCTGGGTTGACCAAGGGGAACATTTGACGTCGAACGGGTAGACCTCTTCTGTGATAGCGTGGTACTAACTGTGACGTCTGAAGCTGTCGTACCAATAGAGCTGGCTGAGTGACGTGACGACGTGGCATACCTAATGGCGAAGTTGAGGATTTCCACGTGGTCGGTGTCGAATTGTACCTCCCATTTTTCACATGCTTGACGTTGTGGATCCGTAATATCGGGCAAGCTCTCCATATACGTGTGGTGGAGATCTTTGACGTCTTCGTAGATACGAATTCATTCGTCTCGCCATGCTGCAACTTGCAACTTCTTGAGTCTGATGGCTCCCAACTTGTGATCTGCCACTGCTTTTCTGAGCTGATTCGTTAACTTCGTGTGGGCCGCCTTTCTTCTCCCACGTTTCTGCTTGAGATCGTTGTCTGGGAGGAGGGGGCCTTCATTCTTCATTGCTTCTGGTTTCATTTCGTCTTCTATAGAGATATTGCCGCCCGACTCAATACTCTCGGCTTTTGCTCCGGCTTCACTCATGACGTAGAAACGTTCAAAGACAAGGAAGTAGTCACACTTAAACGGATGTCGATGATTCACGTAGATACAGCGACGATACAGTCAGATACGTAAAGGCGTGGTAGACCGGGTTTTGCCTTCAGGATGGCGTGGACGTGTGTCAAAGTCTTACAAAGGGGAATACCCAACAATTTTACTGAATCTAACAAGTTTTACTAGGGATAACAAGAGAAATGCACGTGTTCGTTAAATCCCGGGTTTCGGCACCATTTGTTACTAACGCTCACGTGCAGTGGAGACGTTGTAACAGAAAAGATGTGGGATGGAGGATGAAAAATAATGAAGATGAAAAATATGACTTGAGGGAAAACGCACAGCTTTATTCTTTGTTGAAAAAAGGGAGAACAAAGAGAGAGAGAGAAAATTGGGAACTTAACATTTAGACTGGATTACGGGGGAGGTAAACGAGAGATGCTCGTTCACGACCGTTACGGTACAATAACTGAAAAAACACACACTGAACAAAAGGGTGCAAGGGCCACTTCCAACATAAACACAAACCGAAGGCCCTTGCCACCTACAATCCTGCCCATGAGGGCAGCACAGTAAGTGACAGCTAGTTCTTGGGAAACTTTCAAAATCCCATATTCTGAAACCAGGGTTACGCGTAGAAGGCAAAGTTTGTAGAGTTCTTCCAGACAACCAACAAAAGTAGCTCTCATATTTACTGAAAAAGGTAATTTTATTATCATACCGTTTTTATATACGCTATTTGTCTTTTATATTATCGCCCGTTGTTGGCGAATTCTATATCCTTTAAAGTCACTTTTGCCTTGTTCGTTTCTATTGCGACGAAGCAAGTGTCCGCTTTTCAAGGCAGCGTTAAATTTTAAACATTGACAAGTCAATTATGCATCGGACTACCCCACGTAACTTTTGCTAAACTCATCCTTCATTTTAGATGAAGCTTAAAAAGCATTCATGGTTCCATTTGAATCCACTTCTCAGCATAGTTGTAATCTTTCGATCGTTTTTTTTTGTTCCTTCACAGATTGAGGTAAAGCGTTGCCTAACTGATGCACTAAGTAACTTTTTTTTTCTCAAAATAAATTTAGGTTGCTCAACGTACGTGGCTAATCTACTAAATCGCAATTAACCTTACAAGATGCAAACGAAAAGTCATCTTTCTCCTTTCTACCGTGACGCGACGTCAGTGAAAACGGTGTCGTCTCCCAACTTTCTCCAGTCATGTTTCGGTACGTTGTTCACCCTTCTCTCAATTCTGTGTTATTTGCTGAGTGTGTTTCGTTCACAGAAATGCAATGGTAACACATAAATAAGCCAAAGCAAAAAAATATGAAAAAGTGCATCGCGGCTTTGTTCTTTATCGGTTGCACTGGCTCACGTGGTTCGCAGTATTCTGTTTGCTTGTGCTGTTTGGACTATTGGTGGCATTACTAGGTAGTAATACCTAGTATTACCTAGTTACCTAGTAATACCTAGTTTTTTTTTCACTACTTTACCTAGTTCTACTTTACCTAGTTTCTCTCCGGGCTACTTTAGTAATAGTAAAACCTAGTTAAAAAAAAATACCTAGTAATAAGAAAAACATTACCTAGGTAATTTGACTTTTTTTTACACTGTTGTCAAATGATTAAAAACTCAAAATTTCTATTAATTGTAATTTGTCGCTTATCGCTATTCATTTGTTTCCTTTTTTCCCTTTCCCTGACAGAGCCTGATGCCTGACTGAGTTAGTCTATCAGTCTATCTACTGTTTATTGGAAATTACATGCAATAGAGCAGTAAAACATCCTACGTTGCACGTTCTCCACAAATGCGAAAATCTCATTTGTGTCCAAGTTGGTCTGCTGCGGCTGCAGCGTCTTATGGAGAAACCAACTTCTTCGTGTTAAAAAATAAGTTTTCGTAAATATAATTAAGATTTTCCCCTTTTCTTCCTAGCAGAGGGTACCCTATTCATTTTTCATTTCCCAATTTTTGTCTAGTCCTAGTTCTATCTGGGTTATTTTTATTTAGCTATTGTTTGTGAATGGTTTGTTGTTCATCCCCTTGTAGTAGACGAATTTCTGGCAGCAAACGAAATTCTTCGGCTAAAAGAGACGAGCAACTTACAAACAAAAATAAAATAAAAATAAAGTAGATAGAACTGGAGCTAGAAAAAAATATTGGGAAATGAAAAGATGAATAGTGTACCCACTGCTAGGAAGAAAAGGGGGAAATCTAAATTATAGTTATGAAAACTTAATTTTTAACGTGAAGAAGATGGTTTCTCCATAAGACGCTGCAGCCGCAGCAGACCAACTTGGACACAAATGAGATTTTCGCATTTGTGGAAAATGCGCAACGCAGGATGTTTTACTGCTCTATTCTGCACCTGAATAACTCAAAGTCTAAGTATGAATATGAAGTAAATGGTTATTTTACAAGCATTTGTTAGTTTTATAATGTATTTAATTGTATTGCAGGGACTTATTTAGGTTGTCTAGCATTTTTTCATTGGAATTGTCACATCCTAAAGTAAGTCAACTTCATTTCACTTGCAACTGTTGCAAGCTGCACCTGAATAACTGACGTATGAATTTGTTCATAGTTTTACAGGCATTTCTTATATTTTTGATATATTGTATTGTATTGCAGGTCCCATCTACACACATTTGCTTGAATCTGAAACTCTGTGCCGGTTTAACAGAAATTTAGATTCATAACTTATTTAAAACTCAAGTTGTAGAAGAAATACAGAAAGAATAATCAAAGAATCAAACTGCTCGTATTGTCATTTAATTTTTATCTTATTTTAAAAACTAGGTATAACTAGGTTACCTAGTTTTAAATTACTACCTAGTTTTTTATTACTACCTAGTTTTCTTGCTGCTACTTTTTACTATTACCTAGTACCTAGTTTTTCGGCCACTACTTTACCTAGTAATTTTATAAAACTAGGTATTTAGTAATAGTATTACCTACTTTTTTCGAAAACTCGGTAAAAGTAATAGTAATACCTAGTTTCAAAAATAACTAGGTTGCCATCAATAGTTTGGACTCTTCTCTGCATCCACACACTTTCACTTTTATAGAAGAAAAACAAAACGTGCATTCACAAATAAAAACCAGTGCGTCGAAGAAAAAACGACATACAGTCAATATCATTAAAAGAGGTGTGTCTTATTTCAGTATTAACCTATATTATTCTATATTCTAAGGGAAAATGTAGAAACAAACAAATTTTTACCTTTCTTTTAAGGTAGTGCCTCGTAAAGTTAAAGCTTAAGAAATTTTGGAATCTTCTTACATCTTCTTTCACGTGTGGACTCTGTTGGCTACGTGTCACTTGTCGGACAGGAGAGTGTAACGAGCCAACTGCATTATTTACGCTTTACAGAAAATGGCAAATCTGCACGGACATTGAGTGTACGCAAGGTGTACACCAAGGCAACGCCCACATGACCAAGTGACCAAACGCCACCGCCATCTAAGACACACCCAATGTGCCACTTGCAATTCTGTATAAAAGCAATGTTATTCGCAACAATAGGGAGAGTAGTGTCATGCTTCTTGGTTTGGTTGTATTGCTATTGTAGAAGTCAAATAAATACACGTCTGGCAAATCTTACAATTGGAGGTCCCAACGAGACTTGAAGTTGAAATAAAAGATTTTGTCACCGGTATAAAAGACTTCAAAACAGTAGACAATAAAATTGAATCAGGAGGATAAAGTGCAAATAATTTTTTTTTTTCTTTCTACTTGCGTCGGTCAACAAAATCCATCACGGTAAGCGAATGCAGAAATCTTTTTTACCACAGACTACTCTCAGGACCGACTCCGTTTACCCTGACTGAATTAACGAAACTTCACCACCAGTAAACTCAAATTTGAAAACCCATGATATAACAAATCCTGACTCTGAAATCAAAACGCCAAGGGCCGCATTTATTCTCAGCTGGAATGAATTAGTTGAATTAGAATACAAGTATACTAAGGAAAAATCAAAAAGTTATCAAACAACTTCAACAACAACCACGATAAAACAATTGGAAGAAAAAAAGAGGCAAATACAGCGGCGCATAACGCCTTATACCAATTTGCGTACTCAATATTAAAAAAAACTTTAAATACGCCAGACGAAATCACTCACGAGACAATAAGTAAAACAACAAAAACTATAAGAGATCAGATTCAGTCACTCGGAGGAGAATTTAGTAACGTACACACTCTTTTACAATAGTTAAAAACTGTTAACGATAAAGAGAAAGAATTCTTGATCACAGTACACACCGTTCTACAAGAAGAAGCACTTGCGCAACAAGTCGCAGAGAAAAAACGATCAGACGAAATCAGTTTAGAAAACTTTAACCTACAAAAGAAATTGCAAAAAAAGAAAGGAACCCAAATCAATCGACCGAAAAAATAATAGAAAGTAACAAATTCTTAAAGAATTCACTAGAAAAAACTTATCAGCGAATCAGTGAATTAGAACAAATACTTCGAAAAAACACAGAAAACGAAGAATATCTTAAAAAACTATTGAAAAAGAAGGAAGAAACTACAGCACACGTGGAAACCGAAGGTCAAGAAAATATAAACAAACTCCAAAACGAAAACAAGTTACTCCTAGAAAGTTATAATACCGTTAAGAAACACGAAAAGGCACAGAAAGAAAGAAGCGAAGAATTAGAAAAGGAGGTAGTAGAATTGAAAAACTCTCTCGAAACCACAAAGGGAGAAAGAAGCTGTCTACACAAAGGGCAACTAGAATTAGCCGTAAGGAATAGAAACCTCGAAAGACAAATAAGAGATAAAGAAACACTCATTTCAACTCAGGTGAGCAAGATACAACGCCTTGAGGAACGTCTAGTGGAGTATAAGCAAAAAGAAGCTTTTTACGTCGAAGCAGAGAGCGCAGACAATTCTAGAACAGAAGAACATACAGGAGAAGTTTCAAAACTAATAGAACAAATCAACGATCTAACGTCATTTAATGAAATAAACGACAAATCATTACATTTCGAATTAGATACAGAACAAGTTTTAAAGCAACAGCAAACTATTGAAACTCTAAAAAAACAAATAGAGTCTCAGAATAAAACAATAGAACTATTGCAGAAACAGAACGAACTTCGTAATAAATAGACACCAAATTTTAAAATCATGGGAGTTGACCACGATACTTCCGAGGAAGCTGAGACTTCGAGACACAACCCAATAGGAAAATCAACAGAAAAAACCCCTACCGCAGAAGAAATAGACATGATCAAAACCTTTAAGCCTCGCTTACACTAGAGGGTTTTTAAGCTTTTAAGCTTTTAATTTTAAGAAGTTAAGGTCTTAAGCTTTTAAGTTTCTGGCTTACACTAATAATTTTTGTAAGTTTAACAGCTTAATAACTCAAAAGCTTAATATCTTAAATATCAAACTGGTTTGATATTTGAGCTTTTAAGTTGTTAAACTTTTCGGAAAGTTTAAGCTCTAGCCAATAGGAATATTCGGCTAGTGCGTACTTCTTCGTAAATTTTTTTGTACTGGTGCCACCACAAAGTTTGTTGTATTTGTAGTTTTATTTATTTAAAAGTTTTTTGTCTGAATTTCAAATTTAAAATGTCTGTCAATAAAATAACTAACAGTAAAAAGACTGTTTCCCCGAAAAAATCTGAACGTTTACCAACGAGAGTGTCTCCGAGAAAGAAAATAGTTAAAACTGTCTACGATTTGGACATAGCATCAGGAAGTGGAGTAAAATCTTCAGCCAAGAAAAGGTAACAATACTTTTGTAGTATTTTAAGTATCTTAAAACATAATTATCTATGTTTATTTTATTTAATGTTTTACAGAATTTCAACATATCCATGGAATGAAGAAAGAATCCAAGAAATGATACAGGGTGTGTCAGAGTATCCAGTCCTTTATGATATTTCTCGTGATGACTACAAGGATGTCACAGTTCATGCCCGTGCCCTTGATGCTGTTGCTCAAAGACTGCCATGTTGCAGTAAGTATCACCTACATAACATATAATTGCATTTTTATCACTATTTCATTGTTCTTTTTTATTAGCTGGTGCTGATGTAAAATCAAAATGGGAATATTTGAGGAAGTGTTGGTTGAACGAGAGGAGAGAACAAAATAAAGAGGATCCATCTGGCACTGGGACTGATGACTTAAAGAAAAACCAACGCAAACCATTTGCTTATTATGAATCTATGGGATTCATTTCCCCTTTCACCAAGTCAAGAGTGTAAGTTGTGCTACTTGTTTGTTTTTTTTCATATTTGAAATCATCAATGTATGATTTTATTAAAGGGGTCGCCATACTAACATTACTAACAATAAATATTTCCAAACCGATGACTATGGTAATGAAAACGATGCTGATGAAGCTGTTCAACAACAACAAACAGTTGAAGTAGTACATGTTGAATTGTCACTCGATTCCAGTAATTCGGTTTTTGCATCAGAACAAACAAAGCAAATTTTGCAAAACGGAACTTTTTATTCGTCGGATTCAGACCAATTTGCTGACGAACGTAATAACAGTGGTAATAAGACTCAAACATTTTGATATTCTTTTCCATACGTAAAAATTTAATGAACTTTTAGGAATAGAAAACGGTTTTGCAGGAGAATTCTTTGATGTTGAAACTTCACTACAATCTGGATGTTCTTCTCCATTATTAATACGCAGTCCTTCAAAGTCTACGAAACATGCCGCTGGTGGATCCAACAAGACATCTGGAAATTACAAGTCTTGCGCTGGTAGCAATAAGAAGTCATGATTACACAATTACATTTATTTATTAATTCTCTATTCATTATAAAGGAAAAGAGGCCAACCAACCAGCTAGTGCCACTAAGAAAATGATCAAGGGAAAAAACACAATGCAAGACATAGATGGCCAATTAAATTTCTTAGGAAAATCAATGATGGCACTTGTGGAAAGTAAGCCTGAAAATCCACAACTGGATGATACTCAGAAAGACTGGTATAGTTATGCTGCCAACTTTGGTATACGTGTTGCTGCCATACCATGTGATGATGCCCGCGACCAAATTAGATTGGGTATGGAAAATCTATACGCTACGTACAAGAAGTGGAAGCCATCAGTTTAATTTTTATAAAAATTTTTTTTTTGTCTTTCAAATGTTTAATTGATTTTAATTTTGGTCTAACGACCTTTGCGACTGTTAATGCGGATAAATATTTCCTGTGCCAATCTTCACTAAGATATTGCTTTACTTTGAAACGTTATGTTCCTCCATTTTAAAATAGTTTCTCCCCGGCATCATTTTTTGTTCATGAATCGTTTATTTGTTGAAACTCGGAAAAGAAATACATAATTGTATTCATAATACTAATGCATTTATTCAGGTGTTTTTACTTGTAAAATTACAAATGTCATATTGCCACGGTACACTTCCCTCATGGCAAAAATATTGTTTGTATGAATCACGCAACTTCTTTGCCTTTTGCGTTGCATTACGACTATAAGAGTGTTCCATGTTATTAAAACTAGCCGCATTATTATATACTTCATCATCTCTCCAATCTCCATCAACCAGGCCACCGTTTCTGTCGAAATAGTCTGATGTTCCTTTTCTTACATAGGTGTTGCATTCAGCAATCAACAAGTTATGCAGGACTAAAACTGCACGAGTGTAATGTTCTACATTCTCAGGTTTTGCGTTCACAGTTGTTAGGAATAACCTCCACCTTGTTGCTAGAATTCCAAATAAATTTTCCGAAGTTCGCCTTGCTCGAGAATGTCTATTTTAAATCAGTGCATGAGAAATATATAATCAAACAACTGAATGCAACTGATGGTAATGCTGTAATACCTATAATTGTAGATAGTTTCATGCTGAGGAAGTAGAGTTCTCCTACCTGGATATCCTTTCATCATGTAATCAGTAAGCTCAAAGGCGTCGTCACCAACAAGAACCACTGGGTGCACTAAAGAGCCTTCTTGTGACAAAGGAAGAGCAGATGGTGCTGGAAGATCTAATTGCCTGTTTTTGAAGGATTTGCGTAAATCAGACGAACACCAAATCCCACTATCAGATTGTCTCCCATATTCACCAAGGTCAAACATCAAAACTTCGTAATTAGCACCAGCTATCGCCATTAACACGATGCTTTTAAAGCCTTTGTAGTTTTGGTAAAGAGACCCACTGTGTGGTGGACAAATAATAGCGATGTGTTTGCCATCTATTGCACCACAACAGTTGGGATAGTTCCATTTTGTGTAGTATTCTTGGACAACCCTTCTCCATTTATCTGCATTTGGCACAGCTAGGTATTTTGATGCAAGTTCCTCATAAATTGCTATTGCTGTACCTCGAGTAATAAGGCATGCAGTAGAAGAAGCTACTCTAAATCCATACGCAAGGGTATGAAGATTATCACCAGTGGCAAAATATCGTAGGGTGAGTGCCAATCTTTCTCCTATGAAACAATTAAAGTTTTACTATTAATAACAAAGCAGCATTTAACAAATGATACTACCTGCTGTGATACACATTCTCATTTTGGTATGTTTCCTTTGCATTTCATGATGACCACCAATTTCTTTAAGCAATTTCTCAAAGCAAGTTGGGGACATGCGTGTGAAATTCTGAAACGTGTAGGAATCAGACAAAGCAGCCTCTTTAAGAATAGTAAAGTACCAAGAGTGTTTAGCTCGATTTTCTTCTTTGTTAAAAGATCTTGTCCACGGACGTCCTAACGGATGTCTTTTACGAATAAGATATTTCTTTTTAAGTAGAGTTACCGCAAATAAAAGAGCTGTGAATCCAACAACACATTTGGTTTTCCACTTGTACACGTCAAAATCGTAGTTATCCATTTTGATGACGCTCAACATCAACACAAAAATAGCACTTCGTCTGCTTGTATTTATTTGCGTTTGCACGAAAACTAACTCCGCCTTCTTTAAAAAAAAAGTCACTTGACAGTGTAAGTTGAAAAATTAAAAACTTAGCTTAACTTCTTAAGAACTTAAAAGATTAAGGAACTAAAAGCTTAAGAAAAACCTCTAGTGTAAGCGAGGCTTTACTCAACCAATAGTAAAAGTATTGGGAGAAATGTTCTCTCGAGAAGATAAAAAATCCATCCCTCCATACAAAGGAAAAAGCACAGACAAAATGATAACGGAGTGGCTTAAAACAGCTGGGCACGTAGCAAGAAACAACAACTGGGACGACACCAAAAAATTACGATTCTTTTCAGACAGACTTAAAGGTGAAGCTCTGGATTGGCACGAAGAATACGTATCAGAGCAAGGAGATGAACTTGAATACGATGACTGGCGATCAGCAATCATAGCAAGATTCCAAGACGCCTATGATCTAGCCGCCTTAAAGAAAAAATTATTGCAGCTAAAACAGAAACCGGAAGAAAACTGCAGAGCATTCGTGTCAAGATTAAACAACCTATACGACGGAATCGAAGAAAAAGAAGAAAAACTTGACCACAACAAGACAGTTGTGGAAGACCAGCTCTTGAGTAAAGTAAAAAAGATGCGGGATACCACCAAAATTAAAATTTTAATCCAAGGGATCTTACCAAAAATAAAAACGGAACTTTACCTACGAATGCCAGAAGATGCCAACGACTTCGATGCACTATGCAAACAACTGTTTATTTTGGAACAGATCTTGCAAAACAAAGAAAACAATGACGACAAAGAACTAACAGCAGTCATTGCCGGCATTGCACACCATGGAAAACAACAGGATTTCGAAATAGAGAAATAAAGACAGAAAATTTTAGAGATGGAATGTGCTAATTAAAATGAAATATCACAGGAAAAAACTGCAGTCATAGCAGCCACTGACCACTACTAGCCCCGCAGATCACAATCACGGGAACACAATTCAAGACCACAGTATCCGAGAGTACGATTTAACAATAATCAGCAAAACAGCCGCGAATCAAGCTACTCACGCAGCCGAGAACCAAGTTTTTCCAGAAGCACAGAAGCCAGCCCATATAGAGAAAACAATAACGCCCAGAGGGGAAGGGAAAGTTTTCAAGAATCAACAACGCAACGCCAAACACCTTATTCATACGGGCCACATCAAAATGGCCAACGGCAACTAAACCAAAGACAATTTCAACGGCCACAGAATAATTTGTATCAACCGCGAAGGAATATATACCAACCCTCAAATTTTGGGAACCCTCAAAATCAGCCATGGCGTGAATCGACTGGTGATCAGTATCAACAACGAGTACAACCTTTTCACAACACACAACCAGCGAAAAACAGTGACATTACGTGCTACAAGTGTAACAAAAAAGGACACATTGCAAGAGAATGTTGGACAGATATGGCACGTATCAACCGTCAACCACGACGTCAAATGTAGGAAACCACTCACTCTATAATTCCAATAGCATTAATCACTATCATGTAAAACCTAACTTTACGGCGGAAATACCTAAACTTATACGTATCCCAATTAGAATTTGTGAAAAAGAAACAAAAGCTTTAGTAGACACTGGTGCAGCAGCAAATTTAATTTCATCTATCTTTTATTTTAACATAAGTGATAAAAATTTAAAACAAATAAGAAACAGCGATGATCCGATATTTAGGACAGTATCAGGACAAGAGCTCAAATCATTAGGCCAATATGGATTTTAAATAACAATAAATAAGAATCATTTCATTAACCACAACTTTTATGTAATGGAAAATCTTATTGAAAATTGCATCTTAGGATTAGATTTTTTGGCTACCAATAACGTAAAAATTAACACTAAAAATAAGCAGATCAGTTATGATCACTATGGAGTCCCTAGCGGAGTTTTGTCGGGTCGGATCCCGTGTTGAACCAGTGTGCTTCACCCGTGTGAAGTGTGACACTGGTGAAACACACTGGTGTTACACCTCTTGTTCGCGTGATAGGGCGGGTTTAACACCGGTGTAAGTTATAAAGCTTTATCCGCAAATTTTATAGTTATTTTGCACCGGTATTGTTCTAGTTAAATATACCCGTATAAAGCTCAAATTTGTCCCAGTGTACTTCTCTGATTATCCCTACTATATTTACCGGTGTAATACACTAATATGTAACTGGTGCACTTCTCCAGCTGAAATTTTTGTATAATGGGTGCATAAACCCGTATCAAACCCTTTACATGTACTGGTGATTTTCTCCAGTTTTAATCTCATGCAATTTGTTGGTAGATCACACTAGTGTTACCCTATTGCATTTTTTTGGTGCATCGCACTGGTTTTGAACCCTTCAAACATACCAGTTTTCACAGTTACAATCTTGGTCCGTCTCTTTCACGAGTGCAAACAAGCTAGACATTTTCAGTAAACAGACAAGTGCTTTTTACTGCCACGTATTTATTTCTTTTGTACTGCTGAATGAAAAAGCATGACATTAGGGCCCAAAACAAGTAATTGATTGACTGATGCAGTCCAGAAGGTCTAATAACCATGAAATGTTAAATAAAAATTGTCACAATGTAAAAACCTAACATTGGAATCTTCTTAGTATACCAACGACAAAACAAATTAAAGACTAAAACAGTTAACTAATGCTTGAAGTCTATCTATATACTGTTTCAACGTGATCCCATCGTTGTCTTGCATGGGTGTTGCTTTTGCTGATGTGGCAGGTCTGTCATCATTCTGTTCATCACGGCATGTGTTGCGGAATTCTCTGGCGTGTGTTTTTCTCGCATCGCGCACCAGTTGCTGTATTCGTCCTTCGTTTAACTTTTCGCCTTTCTTTTGAGCGAAAATCCTTGCAGACACTGTATTAAGATGCAAACGAAATATTAAGTTGAGTGAAACCATGCGCACTTCAATGCATAAAATGCAAATCACCTCCGAAGACGGCTAATAGATTAAACAGGCCTGCCATTCCTGGCCTGCTGTCTTTGCCTCTGGGAATTGTTTTCCACTGCATACTGTTGCATACCTCCTTTGACATCAAGAAGCCCATCATGAAATAGAAAAGTGTGTTCACGGTTTTTACTGTTTTAAGTTTTTCGACAAAAAAAAAACACCTGTGTGGATCGTACAAACGATTAGGAAAAAAACTTAAAACAGCAAAAAAAAAACCGCCGAACTATACCAAACTTATGGCCAAAGTGTTATCCCGTAGAGAGATATCCATAGCTTCCACTACTGCTGTAGATTTCACTGGCAAGTCTTTGAAATTTGTTTCAACCACACATTTGTGATGATCGAAGTCAGCTGCTGCCATCTTATGGACTTTCACCTTACGAAGGGCTTCCACTTTTTGGTCTAATGTCTCAATCTTTTCCATAATTATCTGCAATTGGGATGAGATATTGACAGCTAAGTTTCCCACTACGTTTTCAAGTGATGCCACCCTTTCGAGTGCATTAAGAAGGCGAAACATCATTTGTTGATCAAAATTAATAGCTAAAAAAATAAATAATCAAATTATTAAGAAGTTTGTTATTCTTTTCTAGTCCAAAAATAATTATGCCAAAATTCAGACTTGCCTGCCGATCCATTTGATGACGTATAGCCTGTCATCTCATTTGATGGGTACATTTGGTGAGTATCTAAATCCATCATCGTGCGATGGGGCTCTTGATTTGCTGTTTCGCCCACCGGTTCTTCCTGCTCCATCCAAACGGGTTGCCTTATAGAGATTCTTCCTGCTACATTGCAAAAATTTGGTTTTAAAAATTAAATAAGTAAAACTAAGTTGCATGCATACCATCATTATTGCCATCTTCTTCGCCATTCCAGTTTTCTTCGAGCAAAGGTAACACTGCGCGGGCGACGTCAACACTGATGTACGAGTTTTGTGAGATATCAGCAGCAGAGTCTGGCAAGATGGACTGCCCTTCACAAGCTTTTTCGATGACAGTAGATGGAACTTCTGCCAGATCTGCGACCTTAGTTGCTTTTTTCTCTTTTTTTTTGAGGGGCTGCTCCAATTCAGAGTCATACACCTTTTTCTTTTTTACTCGACTCCCTACACTGATTCCAAATCAGCTGTTCAAGCAATTTCAAATTTCAAATGGGAAGCAAGTCCAGCTGTACCTGAAATAATCAATCAAATTAGAAATCTTAATTCATCGGGGACACAAGTCACTTTAATGTGGATACCTTCACATGCTGGGATACCAGGAAACGAAATTGCTGACCAACTGGCCACCGAAATCCGAAAAAAACAAAAAAGGACCTGGGAAAATACAATCCAAAACAAAATAGACATTAACCAAACCATCAACAATGTCAAATCTAAATACAACAACATCACCTTCAAGAAACTGAAAACACAAACAAACAACATGGCGGTGACGCAGAGAAACGAGACTGGAGTCTTACCTTGGCACATTAACAAGAAACGAAATATCCAAACAGCAATGCTTCGGTTACGCAGCGGGCACAATAAACTAAACCACTTCATGAGCAGATTGGACCCCGAAATACCAGATGAATGTCCTCACGGGTGCCCAGAACAAGAAGACGCGACACATATACTCCTCTACTGCCAAGAATATTCTGAAGCGAGGGACAAACTCGAAAGGAAACTCATCCCCCTCAACATCCCGTTCGACGTACCAACTCTACTAGGACTGAATGGCTCCATCCCTAAACACACGCAAACGAAAATAGTGGTTTCCCTCATAGCCTTCCTTCTCGAAACACATCTGATTGAAAGAATTTAATTTAACCGTCCAAATTCTGTGTTATTCCCCCCTCTCCATTCTCGTGTCTATTTTTTGCCTCCGTGCTATGTAACTACAACAAAAATCCAATAAACCGAAGCGAAGGTGTGTAAGGGACGCCATAGCGACCCGTAAACTGTCACCAGTGGCAACCAGCCATGGCCAGTAGCACCTACCGTATCAAATCAAATCAAAATACTTTTCGTAACGAGTTCTAGTAATACTACACCGGGAGCACCACCTTTAGTGCCAAACCACGCAAATGGCTGGATCCAACCTTGCAGGAATGGCCTGAAGACGAACATCAATACGTGATCAGCAAGTCCATTTGGAACCATGATGGTAGTCTCCCCGGCATAGTCGACGATGCCTTTCCACTTAAGACTTCTAGTATCGAATCTCATGTCTTTGGTTATAGAAATTTCATCCCACATCAGTGTGCCCCAGCGTTCGAATGGTTGCAATCCTTTCGATGCCTCCGATATATGCTCTAGCGCAAGTGAATTGAATCCGAACTTGCACTCCGCGGAGCTTAATAACCTCCTCATAGTAGAAAGACTTGGGAGGGGGAGCAATCCATTCGCTCTTAGATGTACATATGCTGTGTGACTTTTCATTCTGAGAATGGCACACTGAATTAGGAAGGAGTGTTCGAATCGCATTGTGCGACGGTGTTTGTCATGCGCCGGATCTATTGCTGCCTTGGCAATAAACATTTTGACAACCTGTTTCTCCTGAAACCCGAGGATACAACCGGCCAAAAAAATGAAAGGCAAGTTAATATTCATATCTATACCAACGAAAACTATTGTTATATTTCTAAGTTTGAGATGCATAATCGATAGGAAGACATGGGCAATCCTTTACTTTTACGGAAGACCGGAAACACGATTAAGTAACCACTCGTGATAAGAGAAGTCAAGACAATTGGTAAGTAAATTTGACTTACTTTTAAATTACTTTTTTTTAAAAGGTCCAAGTATTCAAGAATCAGAAGAATTAAAATCTTATATCTCAAGAAAGTAAGTCTTATTGCATTCTCAATTTGTAATATTTACCGTTTCAGATAGATGCATTAATAGACGGTCGAGTCCATTCCTTGAATCCTTGTGGACCATTATCCTACACTCACGACGCAATTTGGCAATCATAGTTGATGCATCCTGTAAATGCAATGTAACATTTTTACGATTGTTTCATGCTTCTTTTTGCTGATTCTAATTTTACCTTTGCCCTACATTTGTAAATGTTCTTTTGCATCCGACAACGATACAGTTCTTCATTTTTCTGGGTCAATTCAGATTTTTTTTTTGTGGAGTCTGATTGTGTTAAAAAATCTTCGTGCTTTCTGCTTTTCATCCTTTTCTGTAGGTAACATTTTAAAGTGCTACATTTCACACATCGTTTTTTTTGTCCATTAGAATTTTGCAGAAGCCTGATCGAATGACTCCATTGGCGTCAAAAACTACAGAGAGCCGTAATGAAAACTCGCCATCTTTAAACTGGCTTCCAACAATACCAACGCAAATGTTTTTTTCGTGAAAATTCCTTATTAAGTTTGATATGTCTTCCATTGATGAAAAAAGAGTAGGAATACTGTTTGGTGCAATGTGCTTTCCATTAAGATGATACGAAACCTCTTGTGAGTTTCGGAATAGTATTGCTTTCACTGTCACCGTTCCGTTAGATAATGGGTCCATGTAAATGCAAAGTATGGCGTTTTTGGCTTGGTTGAATGACCATATCCAACCGTCAGGTAATTCCATTTGGGACACCAATGTGAAATACGTGATGAAGTTTGGTTTGAAGTTCTTTATACTCTCATCTGAAAAAGAACGAAAATAAAGGATGATTTATGTAAGTAACGACATATCACGATTATTGGATGCACGTACCTGTAGTTGAAGATGATTGAGCAGTACTTGTTATTTCTGCATTTTCATTAACGGTTTCTTCAGTTGTAATGTTCAATTCTGACTCATTTGAGGTATTCGGATCATGAACATCATCCATCGGCGTCAATTTCACCACTGTCTATAAAAAAAAGTATTGGTTTTGATAAATAAATATGAAAAGAAGTTAATTAACATTGATAACGATGCTTACTGGTAGTGACGGTATTGTTTCTACGACTACTAATGCAGGTTGTTTAGCCATAGCTGGTAACTGTTTTTCAACTGAAAGGTTCTCATCTGGAACGACTTCCATGGGGGTGGCCAAATCATCAGAAACTATTTATATAACAATGTCTTAATATAACATAACATCATTTTTGAAATTCAAAAATTACTCTTTTTATTTAGGCTGCTCTCCTTCGCAAAGGCATATCTTTCTTTATTTGGATGCTTCCTGCACTTTTCATCGACAGTAGGGTTTGCTAAATAATTGAAATGTTGCTTAGCATGTGTAAATACAACTACAGAACTGATTTTTACCTATTGAATTGTTTCTCCTATTCACATTGCAAATGCTTTGTAATGGTTGTCGGGAAGTTTCATCTCAATAAAAATTATTTGGTAACTGGGCAATTCCACTCCATATTGTAAAAGAATTGGATACTTACTGGGTGTAAGGAAATATCTCGGAATGGCTCCTTCCTTCAAAACCCATCGTTTAAACGGATGAAACACGTTTAATACTTCAGTCCCTCTTTTTATGTCATTCTCATCAAAATGGCGCGTGCAAATACGAGAAGTGGTCGTCTAAACGATTGACGGTATTTGCTGTTGCCATAATCCTACGGCTGTTTTTGGAACGGAGAACACAGCAATTCCACTTTTTATTTGCGCACTTTTATAGTATGTTGAATTACAACGTGGAACAGCACAATTGCCAACCATTTTGGCGCAAATCCCGAATTTCTAGAGCTTCTTTACATCTTACAGCTTCTTACATCAATAGGAAAAGCGTCCAAAATGGCCGTCGAAAACTCAGTTTTCTCTCAAAAGATGACTCTGATTTTAGTTTCCACCACTGTGCCCCGCCCCAAAAACGTCGAAATTTCAGACATTCAGACCAACGAAACGCGGTATAGGGATTCCTCTCAGCCTGAACCAACCAGGGTTCTATGACTCTGACTTTGTGTTCTGTGTTGGAGATTGCAAACTGATAATATATATATATGTGTGTGGCAACGCTGTCCTCTCCTCCTCCCCTTGGCAAATGCTAAAGGGGTCTCTCTTCCTGTTCGTCTGCTAGTCTGACGGCGTGTTGATTGCTCTCTGCATGTATTTCCCTGTGATCCGACTCTACGGTTAATTATCTGGTTTGAATAGACTTTGTTCCACTTGATTTTGTCTACTTATACTTAGAAGAGTAAGGTATAGTTTCCAACAGGTTATGGGCCCAGAAACGTAACTTAAAATTTACTTTGGCAAATATTTCTTCTATGTACAGAGGAGTGAGATGGCAGGGCAAGATGGCCGCCCCCACTACACAGGGATAAGATTTGATGGCACGAATTTTGATTCTTGGCAATTTGGAGTCAGACTGGTTCTACAAAGTGAGGAGCTCTGGACCATTGTTAAAGGGAATGAGATGAAACCTCAGCCGGTGAGTCATTTAAAAAAAAAACTAAAATTATGAGTGAATGTGTCTTGAGCTGCAATTGTTGATAACTCTAGCCTTATGTCTGGACTAGTAAGTCGGAATAGAGTTTCGAAACCTTATATTCTATCTATAATCTGCAAATTTTTTCGACATGGATATTACTTAATACTCATGTGACTCAGCCTCACGAAACACAATTTAGTTCGCCATATTCACACTAGGTGGCACCACCTGAACACAACGATTTGACAGTTGACACTCTAGGTAGATGGCCTAACAGATGAAGACAATTAATGTTTGTTTCCGCATGTAGCTCATATGAGGTATGATTTTAAAAAGGTTTTCCACGTGTAGGCCACGTGAGTAGAGATAGATTTCCATATGTTGGTCATATGAGAGAAGAAGAGTGTACCACACGAGAGTGTGAGATAATGTATCCCAACTCAAGAATATTTCTCAATATCCTTTCAGATCATAAATGAAGAACGAGTTACCAATACAGCAGCAATCAGCGCCTGGGACAAGAAGAATATATCTGCGATGCGGATTATTTACTCATCAATTCAGGAGGAAAAATCAAGAGCTCTAATGTCATGCGACCTGGCTCAAGAAATGTGGAGCCGAATGGAGACTGCGTACTCGGAAACTCCTGACGAGATTGCCCCGGTATTGTGGAGGAAGTTCTATGGATCCAAAATCCAACAAGGGCAAAGTGTCATGGAGTTCATGACGGAAATGGAGCAAATAGTGTCTCGCCTGAGGGCGATTAATGGGATAGCCCTTGAAGACGGCCAGATCATTACGCAAATACTAATGTCTCTTCCACCTAGCCTGAAGCTGAATTTTGTAGTAGCGTGGGACAGTACCCCAGCACAGGAGAAGACCGTGAAAAACTTGACAACCCGTCTTGTTAAATTAGAGAAAAACGTCAAGCAGAGTGAAGAGGAAAACTCGTCTAATGCTCTGGTGAGCATGAGAGTATCTGAAAACAAAAACTCAGGAGAATCTGAAGAGAAGGCATTTCCGGTCCGGGACAACAAGTTGAAAAGAGGAAATGAAGATAAGCGAAAGTGCTGGGAATGTGGAGATGACTCTCACGTCAGAGCCAAGTGTAGAATCTTTAAGCGCCGCCTAGAAAGAGAAGAAGACGATCGAAATTACAAAAGAAGAAGGTACGAGCCATCAAACCGAGAAAACAACCGACATCACGACAGAAACTCTGAGAGCAGAGACAAGCGGCATGATAACAGAAACCGGAGAGACGAAAACAGGGGTCGAAGAGAACATAGTTACTCGGCAATGCAATCAAGAGATAACAACAACAACAAACAGTAAGAGAACAACAACAAAAAGAGAGGTGCCCTTTTATTGTTTTTATTTTATATAAAGATCAACAGGATGGTACGCAGACTCCGGCGCAACCCAACATATGACGGACGATAGAGGATTGCTTGGCAATTTCGTCCCAGTTGAACATGACAAGTGGACCGTCTCCGGGATTGGAGAGGCAAAACTCTTAGTAGCAGGACAAGGAGATGTAAATCTACATGCCACAGTTAACGGGAGAAATCTTAGCGGAACCATGAGAGGAGTGTTATACGTCCCAGGCCTGGGGATCAACCTTTACTCCATTGGAACAGCCACTGATGCTGGAATTGATGTGCTCTTTAGCAACAATACTGTTTCCTTCTCAAGAGATGGAACAGTCATTATGCAAGGGAGAAGGTCCGAAAAAGAGGGTCTCTACTATCTGGATATCCGTGCAGAGGAACACAACATCAGAACTGAGAGAGCCTTGGTGGTCACTCACGTGGAGCCTCTTTCCCTCTGGCATCAACGATTGGGACATCTCAACTATAAGAAGGTTCTCAAGATGGCTTCCCTTGGCAGTGTAAAAGGACTTGCGCTTTTCAATGATTTCTGTCCATCCAACCACTGTTACGGCTGTCTACAAGGGAAGATGTGTCGAACCCCATTCTCATCTACACGTACCAAAACAACCCAGATTGGCCAAGTGATACACTCGGACGTCTGTGGACCTATGGAAAGAGCTACACAAGATGGAGAACGCTACTATGTCATCTTCAAAGACGGGTACTCGGGATGGTGTGAAATTCAGCTGCTCAAACAAAGGTCTGAGGTACCCAAAGCCTTCAAGATCTTCTCATCAAAGATGGAAGCTGACACCAACAAGAAGATCAAGGTTCTACGCTCAGATGGTGGAGGGGAGTACTGCAGTAAGGACTTTCGAGATTGGCTGGCCAACTCTGGAATTATTCATCGGATAACACCACCCTACACCCCACAACACAATGGAGTGGCAGAAAGGTCCAACCGGACGATTGTCGAATCAGCTCGGAGCCAGATGTATAGCAAGAAGGTTCCGCTTGAACTCTGGGGCCTAGCAGTTCAGTGTGCAGTCTATGTCCAGAACAGAACAACGTCCTGTACTAACAGTAAAACCCCCTTTGAACATTGGTACAAGAAGAAACCAGACATTTCTCATCTTAAAGTCTTCGGGTGCCGTGTCTTTGTTCATGTGCCTGACGAGAAAAGAAGAAAACTGGACCCCAAAGCAACAGAGGGCATGATGATGGGATACTTGGACGAATCTAAAAGTTGCTACAAGATCTGGGACCCTATCACTAGAAAACTCTAGATCAGTAGAGATGTCATCTTTGAAGAGGAATCCATGATGAAGTTTGAAGGCTTAGATGGCACAAAGGAGGAAGATTATTATTCGATTTTTCCAATCATCGACAAAGAAGTGGTAATGTTCCTTTGTTAATAAGTCATGGATAGATATATATTTTTTTTTGTTTCCTCTCTCTCCATATATTATTACTATAGCCTGCTGGAATAAATGAGAATGTACCTGTGGATCAAGTAGAGCAGGGTGAAGTGGTAGCCCAAGATCAGGCCCAGAACGAACTCGATGCTCACTTACCAGATGAACCAATCGGCCATGAACAAGAGGACGATCAACTGGTCAACCAACCTAGACCTGATGGTGCTGATGAGGATATCGAAGAATTCTTTCATGAATGGGAAAATCCACCTCCTAATCCCCCAGCTGCACAACTTCGTCGTTCACTGAGGACTCCAAAACCGACTGAAAAGTATCGCCTATTCAGAGGATACCCATCATCTCTACCTGAACTGCTTGACAAATCGGAGACTGATGTAGCTACCTGTTTATCAACGAAGATATTTGGAAAGCAGAATCTTACTTTTCAAGAAGCCCTGTCGTCAAAAGAAGGGGAGCTGTGGAGGATAGCTATGGACGATGAGTATGCATCTCTCATGAAAAATAATACTTGGAACCTTGTCCCACTACCCCCTGGCCGCACATCAATCAAATGCCGTTGGGTCTATGACATCAAGCCAGGCTACGAGGGAGTTCCGGAACGTTATAAGGCTCGACTTGTCGCTCTAGGATGCTCCCAAAAACCTGGACTCGATTTCAACCAAACGTATGCTCCAGTAGTAAAGCTGTCAACACTTCGACTTATTCTCGCTCTGATTGCTGTCCACGACTTGGAGGTTCTACAACTTGATGCTAAAACGGCCTTTTTACATGGACGAATCGATGAAGAAATCTAAATGCGCCAGCCAGGAGGGTATGTGGCTCAAGGTCGTGAGAAATATGTGTGTCGTCTGGTCAAAAGCCTTTACGGGCTAAAGCAAGCACCTCGGGCGTGGAACATTGAACTCAATGATGCCATCGTTAGATACGGCCTTATTCGCTCCGACGAAGATCAGTGTGTCTATCATCTTGTCGAAGAAGGAAGTTGGATCCTAGCTATTTTTTTCGTTGATGATGGACTCATCTGCGGTACCAACGAGAAAACCCTAGAAAAATTTGTGGATCACCTTAAAACGAAGTTCGAGTTACGTACTCTCCCCGCAGGACGGTTTTTGGGAATCACAATTGACTGGAACAGGGAGAGAAGACATCTAAGCATATCACAGCCTGACGCTGTTGACACTATCCTGAAGAAATTCAGATGGGAGACTGCAACAGTGTATCTACTCCAGCTGAACCAGGCCTGAAGCTGTCCTTGAATATGTCCCCACAAACTGATAAAGAAGTAGAAGAGATGAAGCAAATCCCATATAAGGAAGCAGTCGGAGCACTTCTCTACCTCTCCACTACGACAAGACCAGACATCTCGTACGCAGTTGGGCAAGTAGCGAAATTCAACCACAATCCAGGAGTCCAACACTGGAAAGCGGTGAAGCGCATCTTCCGCTACCTGGCTGGAACTCGAGAGTATGGAATCTTTTTCTCACCTAATCCTTCTGGTAAAGAAGAGGAGATAGTGGGCTTTACTGACGCTGATCATGCCGGAGATCCGGACGACCAAACATCTACATCTGGATGTGTCTTCATCTGCCACGGAGGATCCTTTTCCTGGTTCAGTCGGAAACAAGGTTGTACATCCCTGTCAACAACTGAAGCTGAGTTTGTAGCAGGCGGAGAAGCAGCGAAAGAAGCCACATGGATAAGAGCCTTCCTTAAAGAGATTGGTAAAAGAAATTTAGAAGCCATTCCTCTCTTCTGTGACAACCAAGGGGCCATTCGTGTAGCAAATAATCCGGTAGCAAATACACAGACGGATGAAACATGTTGAACTCCGATTTCGTTTTGTACAGCAGGCACAAAAGACTGGAGTAATTGATGCTTGCTTTGTCGACTCTCGGAACCAGGTGGCGGATATCTTCACGAAGGCGTTACCTACCCCAAGTTATCAGTATCTCAGACAGAAGCTCGGTGTAATGGACTGTAGAAAGAATAAGGAATAATAATCTCAACAATGTTTGGAGTCTTGACCTTCTCTATATCACTCAATAGTTTGATTTAAAGTGTTTTTGTTGACAAGTGGTATATGTGTCCAATGCTCAGTATCCTCGTTGTTTATCCTAACCCTATATGAAAATTTGCTTCAAGAGGAGGTATGGGAGACTCAGTTTGAGAGGAGGTGTTGGAGATTGCAAACTGATAATATATATATATGTGTGTGGCAACGCTGTCCTCTCCTCCTCCTCTTGGCAAATGCAAAAGGGGTCTCTCTCCCTGTTCGTCTGCTAGTCTGACGGCGTGTTGATTGCTCTCTGCATGTATTTCCCTGTGATCCGACTCTACGGTTAATTATCTGGTTTGAATAGACTTTGTTCCACTTGATTTTGTCTACTTATACTTAGAAGAGTAAGGTATAGTTTCCAACATTCTGGACAGCTCCTTTTACTGTGTTCCAAAATTATTAAGAGACCGTTCCCTTTTCCATCCCTCAAGCAACCACCAATTCTGTGTTCTTGACAGCTCCATTGACTGAATGCCCCCAACCATGAGAGACCGTTACCTTTGCTTCCCTCAAACAACCACAGCTGCATTTTGTTCTCAACAGCTCCATTGACGACATTCCCACACTTTTGAGAGACTGTTTCCTTTTGCTTCCCTAAACCAACCACCAATTCTTGGTGTTTGGACAGCTCCTTTGACTGTATTCCAACACCAATGAGACCATGCCCATTTGCATCCCTCAAAAACCACCTATTCTTTGTCCTCAACAGTCAATTGACTGTGTTCAACTACCATTAAGAGACCGTTCCCTTTTGCATCCCTGAAACCATGCAACAATTCATAGTATTCCCAACAGCTCCACTGACTGCGTTCCAACACTTTTAAGAGACCGTTCCCTTTCTGCACCCCTGAAACAACCACCACTGCATTTTATTCTAACCAGCTCCACTGACTGCGTTCCAACACTTTTAAGATACCGTTCCCTTTTGCATCACTCAAACAACCCAAATTGCTTACTGTTCTCAACAGCTCCACTGACTGTGTTCCAACACTTTTAAGAGATTTTTCCCTTTTGCACCCCTTAAACAACCATCACTGCATTTTGTTCTCAACAGCTCCACTGACTGCTTTCCAAAACTTTTAAGAGACCGTTTCCTTTTGCTGCTTTAAATCAGCCACTATTACTTTGTGTTCTGGACAGCTCCTTTGACTGTGTTCCAACAATATTAAGAGACCGTTTCCTTTTGCACCCCTCAAACAACCACTATTAATTTGTGTTTTGGACAGTTCCTTTGACTGCGTTCCAACAAAATTAAGAGACCGTTCCGTTTTGCTTCCCTCAAACAACCAACATTACAATGTATTCCTAACAGCTCCCTTGATTGCTTTCCACCACCCTTCATAGCCCGTTCCCTTTTGCATCCCTCAAACAACCACCAATTCAATTCATTATGATTAGCTTCATTGACTGCATTCCAACACCTTTGAGAGACCGTTCCCTTTTGCTTCCCTGAAACAACCAACATTACAATATATTCTTAACAGCTCCTTTGACTGCTTTTCACCACCCTTCAGAGACCGTTCCCTTTTGCATCACTCAAACATCCACCAATTCATTGTATTCTGATTAGCTCCTTTGACTGCATTCCAACACCATTGAGAGACCGTTCCCTTTTGCATCCTTCAAACAAGCCTCAATTCATTTTGTTTTCACCAGCTGCATTGACTGTGTTCCAACAATCTTCAGAGACTGTTCCCTTCTGCATCCCTCAAACAACCACCAATTCATTTTGTTGTTGACAGCTTTGACTGTGTTTCAACACCCTTCAGAGACCGTTCACTTTTGCAAGGTATAGGAGTCTATGGTAGGCGTACTCAGAGAGCCCTCGTCTGCAAAAATGGGACGAAAACTGGAATGGCTGAAATTGGCAACGCTGGCAGTGTGTTTAACTATGTAGGCTTCTTTTATATGGGCTCTTATGGGACTAACTTTTTAAAAGTCTCTTAATTGTTCTTTAAAATATTATTTTCGATGAAAAAAATTCTGATTGATATGTGCAAACAATATCCGTATATAGCTCAATAAACAAAACATAATAATAAAATGTTAAAGTATTAAAAAAAAATAAAACTGCGAAAAAGTCGCGAAACCTGCAGCAGGTCTTTTTCAGTTGCCACTGCCACTATAAATAGCTCGAAAAAAATACGCGGAAAATTCCACATCTACTATTCCGCGTATAAAATTATTCCAAATAATCTTTCTTTTCTTAACATCTCCTTTGACTGCATTCCAACAAATTTCAGAGTACGTTCCCTTTTGCACCCCTCAAACAACCACTATTAATTTGTGTTCTGGACAGCTCCTTTGACTGCGTTCCAACAAAATTAAGAGACCGTTCCCTTTTGAATCCCTCAAACAACCACCAATTCATTGTATTATGATTAGCTCCATTGTCTGCATTCCAACACCATTGAGAGACCGTTCCCTTTTAATTCCCTGAAACAACCAACATTACTATGTATTCCTAACAGCTCCCTTGACTGCTTTTCACCACCCTTCAGAGACAGTTCCCATTTGCATCCCTCAAACAACCACCAATTCATTGTATTCTGATTAGCTCCATTGACTGCATTCCAAAACCTTTCAGAAACCGTTCCCTTTTGCATCCCTCAAACAACAACCTATTCTTTGAGTTTTCAAAAGACCCATTGACTGCGTTCCAACCCCTTTGAGAGACTGTTCCCTTTTTCAGCCCTCAAACAACCACCAGTTCTTTGTCCTCAACACCTCAATTGACTGCGTTCGAACACCATTGAGAGACTGTTCCCTTTTGTGTCCCTCAAACAACAACCATTGCCTTAAGTTGTCAACAGCCCCATTGTCTGCGTTCCAGCACTTTTCAAGGACCGTTCCCTTTTGCATCCCTCAAACAACCACCAATTCCTTGACTTCTCAACAGCCCCTTTTGCTGCATTGCAGCCCATTTCAGAGACCGTTCCCATTTGCACCCCTCAAACAACCACCTCTTCATTTTGTTCTCAACAGCTCCACTGACAGTGTTCCAAAACTTTTAAGAGACCGTTCCCTTTTGCACCCCTAAAACAGTACCCACTGCATTCTGTTTTCAACAGCTCACCTGACTGCGTTCCAACAATTTTAAGAGACCGTTCCCTTTTTCAGCCCTCAATCAACAGCTTTTGGATACTGTTCTCAACAGCTCTCATGACTGCGTTCCCACACTTTTAAGAGACCGTTCCCTTTTGCACCCCTCAAACAACCACAGCTGCATTTTGTTCTCAAAAGCTCCCTTGACTACGTTCACACACTTTTGAGAGACTGTTTCCTTTTGCTTCCCTAAACAAACCACCCATTCATTGTGTTTGGACAGCTCCTTTGACTGCATTCTAACACCATAAAAAACGTTCCCTTTTACATCCCTCAAAAACCACCTATTCTTTGTCCTCAACAGCTCAAATGACTGTGTTCCACCACCTTTAAGAGAAACTTCCCTTTTGCATCCCTTAAACAAAGCAACAATTCATGGTATTAGCAACAGCTCCACTGACTGCGTTTCAACACTTTTAAGAGACCATTCCCTTTTTCACCCCTCAAACAACCACCACTGCATTTTGTTCTCAACACCTCCCCTGACTGCGTTCCAACACTTTTAAGAGACCGTTCCCTTTTGCAAACCTGAAACAACCACCACTGCATTTTGAGAAGCAAACTCAACCACTGCATAGAAGTAAAAACTCATGGTATAACAGTGTATTCACATTGAATACAAGTATATCTGATGCTGTTACATATAGAAGTAGAAACTCATGGTATAACAGTGTATTCACATTGAATACCAGTATATTCCATGCAGTTTACATATAGAAGTAAAAACTCATGGTATAACAGTGTATTCACATTGAATACAAGTATATTTGATGCTTTTTACATATAGAAGTAAAAACTCATGGTATAACAGTGTATTCACATTGAATACAAGTATATTTGATGCTGTTTACATATCGAAGTAAAAACTCATTGTATAACAGTGTATTCACATTGAATACAAGTATATCTGATGCTGTTTACATATAGAAGTCAAAACTCATGGTATAACAGTGTATTCACATTTAATACAAGTATATTCCATGCAGTTTACATATAGAAGTAAAAACTCATAGTATAACAGTGTGTTCACATTGAATACAAGTATATTCCATGCAGTTTTAATATAGAAGTAAAAACTCATGGTATAACACTGTATTCCCATTGAATACAAGTATATTTGATGCTGTTTACATATAGAACTAAAAACTAATGGTATAACATTGTATTCACAATGAATACAAATATATATGATGCTGTTTACATATAGAAGTAAAAACTCATCGCATAACAGTGTATTCACATTGAATACAAGTATATTTGATGCTGTTTACATATAGAAGTAAAAACTTATGGTATAACAGTGTATTCACATTGAATACAAGTATATCTGATGCTGTTACATATAGAAGTAAAAACGCATGGTATAACAGTGTATTCACATTGAATACAAGTATATTCCATGCAGTTTACATTTAGAAGTAAAAACTCATGGTAAAACAGTGTATTCACATTGAATACAAGTATATTCCATGCAGTTCACATATAGAAGTAAAAACTCATGGTATAACAGTGTATTAACATTGAATACAAGTATATTTGATGCTGTTTACATAAAGAACTATAAATTCATGGTATAACAGTGTATTCACATTGAATACAAGTATATTCCATGCAGTTTACATATAGAAGTAAAAACTCATGGTATAACAGTGTATTCACATTGAATACAAGTATATTTGATGCTGTTTACATATAGAACTAAAAACTCATGGTATAACATTGTATTCACATTGAATACAAGTATATATGATGCTGTTTACATATAGAAGTAAAAACTCATGGTATAACAGTGTATTCACATTGAATACAAGTATATTTGATGCTGATTACATATAGAAGTAAAAACTCATGGTATAAAAGTGTATTCACATTGAATACAAGTATATCTGATGCTGTTACATATAGAAGTAAAAACTCATGGTATAACAGTGTATTCACATTGAATACAAGTATATTCCATGCAGTTTACATATAGAAGTAAAAACTTATGGTATAACAGTGTATTCACATTGAATACAAGTATATTCCATGCAGTTTACATATAGAAGTAAAAACCTATGGTATAACAGCGTATTCACATTGAATAAGAGTACATTCCATGCAGTTTACATATAGAAGTAAAAACTCATGGTATAACAGTGTATTCACATTGAATACAAGTATATTCGATGCTGTTTACATATAGAACTAATAAATTATGGTATAGCAGTGTATTCACATTGAATACAAGTATATTCCATGCAGTTTACATATAGAAGTAAAAACTCATGGTATAACAGTGTATTCACATTGAATACAAGTATATTTTATGCTGTTTACATATAGCAGTAAAAACTCATGGTATAACAGTGTATTTACATTTAATACAAGTATATTTGATGCTGTTTACATATAGAAGTAAAAACTCATGGTATAACAGTGTATTCACATTGAATACAAGTATATTTGATGCTGTTTACATATAGAAGTAAAAACTCATGGTATAACAGTGTATTCACATTGAATACATGTATATTTAATCCTGTTTACATATAGAAGTAAAAACTCATGGTATAACAGTGTATTCACATTGAATACAAGTATATTCCATGCAGTTTACATATAGAAGTAAAAACTCATGGTATGACAGTGTATTCACATCGAATACAAGTATATTCCATGCAGTTTACATTTAGAAGTAAAAACTCATGGTATAACAGTGTATTCACATTGAATACAAGTATATTCCATGCAGATCTCATATAGAAGTAAAAACTCATGGTAAAACAGTGTATTCACATTGAATACAAGTATATTTGATGCCGTTTACATGAAGAGCTAAAAACTCATGGTATAACAGTGTATTCACATTGAATACAAGTATATTCCATGCAGTTTACATATAGAACTAAAAACACATGGTATAACAGTGTATTCACATTGAATACAAGTATATTCCATGCAGTTTACATATAGAAGTAAAAACTCATGGTATAACAGTGTATTCACATTGAATACAAGTATATTCCATGCAGTTTACATTTAGAAGTAAAAACTCATGGTATAACAGTGTATTCACATTGAATACAAGTATATTCCATTCAGTTCACATATAGAAATAAAAACTCATGGTATAACAGTGTATTAACATTGAATACAAGTATATTTGATGCTGTTTACATAAAAAACTCAAAACTCATGGTATAACAGTGTATTCACATTGAATACAAGTATATTCCACGCAGTTTACATATAGAAGTAAAAACTCATGGTATAACAGTGTATTCACATTGAATACAAGTATATTTGATGCTGTTTACATATAGAACTAAAAACTCATGGTATAACATTGTATTCACATTGAATACAAGTATATATGATGCTGTTTACATATAGAAGTAAAAACTCATGGTATAACAGTGTATTCACATTGAATACAAGTATATTTGATGCTGTTTACATATAGAAGTAAAAACTCATGGTATAACAGTGTATTCACATTGAATACATGTATATTTAATCCTGTTTACATATAGAAGTAAAAACTCATGGTATAACAGTGTATTCACATTGAATACAAGTATATTCCATGCAGTTTACATATAGAAGTAAAAACTCATGGTATGACAGTGTATTCACATTGAATACAAGTATATTCCATGCAGTTTACATTTAGAAGTAAAAACTCATGGTCCACAGTGTATTCACATTAAATACAAGTATATTTGATCCTGTTTACATATAGAAGTAAAAACTCATGGTATCACAGTGTATTTACATTGAATACAAGCATATTTGATTCTTTTTACATGTAGAAGTATAAATTCTTAATATCACACTTTATTCACATTGAATACAAGTATATTTAATTCTGTTTACATGTAGAAGTATAAACCCATAATATCACGGTGTAATCACATTGAATACAAGTATATTTTCCTGTTTACATATAGAAATAAAAACTCATGGTATTACAGTGTATTCAAAATAAATACTAGTATATTTGATCCTATTTACATGTTCATGTAAAATCTCATGGTATCACGGTGTATTCACATTGAATACAAGTTTATTTGATTCTGTTTACATGTGGAATTATAAGCTCATAATATCACAGTGTATTCACATCGAATACAAATCTATTTGATTCTGTTTACATGTAGAACTATAATCTCATGGTATCACAGTGTATTCACATTGAATACAAGTATATTAGATTCTGATTACATGTAGAAGTATAAACTCATAATATAACAGTGTATTCATATTGAATACAAGTATATTTGATCCTGTTTACATAAAGAGGTAAAAACTCTTGGTATCACAGTTTATTCACATTGAATACAAGTATATTTGATTCTGTTTACATGTGGCAGTATAAACTCATAATATCACAGTGTATTCAAATTGAATACAAGTATATTTGATTCTGTTTACATATAAAAGTAAAAACTCATGATATAACAGTGTATTCATATTGAATACAGGTATATTTGATTCTGTTTACGTGTAGTAGTATAAACTCATAATATCAGACTGTATGAGTTGAGTTGTGAGTTTATACTTTTACATGTAAACAGAATCAAATATACTTGTATCTAATGTGAATACACTATTATATTATGAGTTTATACTTCTACATGAAAGCATAATCAAATATACTGGTGTTCAATGTAATACACTGTGATACCATGATTTTATACTTCTATATGTAAACAAGATCAAATACACTTGTATTCAATGTGAATACACTGTGATACCATGAGTTTATGCTTCTACATGTAAACCGAATCAAACATACGTGTATTTAATGTGAATATACTGTGATATTATGAGTTTATACTTCTACATGTAAACAGAATCAAATATACTTCTATTCAATTTGGTTACACTGTGATACTATGAGTTTACACTTCTATATGTAAACAGGATCAAATATAATTGTATTCAATGTGAATGCACTGTGATACCACGAGGTATTACTTCTACATATAAACAGAATCAAATATACATGTATTTAATGTGAATATACTGTGATATTATGACTTTATACTTCTACATATAAACAGAATCAAATATACTTGTATTCAATGTGAATACACTGTGATAACATGAGTTTATACTTCCACATGTAAACAGAATACAATATACTTGTATACAATGTAAATACACTGTGATACCATGTGTTTTTACTTCTATATGAAAACAGGATCAAATATACTTGCATTCAATATGAATACACTGTTACATTATAATTTTATACTTCCACATGTAAACAGAATCAAATATACTTGTATTTAATGTGAATACACTATTATATTATGAGTTTATACTTCTACATGTAAACAGAATCAAATATACTTGTTTTCAATGTGAATATAATGTAATACCATGAGTTTTAACTTCTATATGTAAACAGGATCAAATACACTTGTATTCAATGTGAATACACTGTGATATTATGAGTTAATACTTCTACATGTAAACAGAATCTACTAGACTTGTATTCAATGTGAATACACTGTTATATTATGAGTTTATACTTCCAAATATAAGCAGAATGAAATATACTTGTATTCAATGTAAATACACTCTAATACCACGAGTTTTTACTTCTATATGTAAATAGAATCAAATATACTTGTATTCAATATGAATACACTGTTATATTATGAGTTTATACTTCTTCATATAAACAGAATTAAATATACTTGTATTCAATGTGAATACACTGTGATACCATGTGTTTTTTACTTCTATATGTAAACAGGATCAAATATACTTGTATTCAATGTGAATACACTGTTACATTTTGAGTTTATACTTCTACGTGTAAACAGAACGAAATATACTTGTATTTAATGTGTATACACTGTGATACCGTGAGTTTTTACTTCTATATGTAAACGGGATCAAATATACTTGTATTCAATGTGAACACTGTGATATTATGAGTTTATACTTTTACATGTAAACAAAATCAAATATATTTGTATTCAATGTTAATACACTGTGATACTTGAGTTTATTATTCTATATGTAAACAGGATCAAATTTAATTGTATTCAATGTGAATACACTTGTTATATTATGAGTTTATACTTTTACATGTAAACAAAATCAACTATACTTGTATTCAATGTGAATACACTGTGATACCATAAGTTTATACTTTTACATTTAAACTTATTTAGATATACTTGTATTCAATGTGAATACACTGTGATATTATGAGTTTATACTTCTACATGTAAACAGAATAAAATATACTAGTGTTCAATGTGAATACAATGTAATACCATGAGTTTTTACTTCTATATGTAAAAAGCATCAAATATACTTGTATTCAATTCGAATACACTGTTATATTATGAGTTTATATTTCTACATGTAAACAGAATCAAATATACTTGTATTCAATGTGAATACACTGTGATACCATGAGTTTATACTTCCACATGCAAACAGAATCAAATATACTTGTTTTCAATGTGAATACACTGTGATACCATGAGTTTATACTTCTATCTGTAAACAGGATCATATATACTTGTATTCAGTGTAGATACACTGTTTTAATATGAGTTTATACTTTTACATGTAAATAGAATAAAATATACTTGTTTCAATGTGAATACATGGTGATAGCATGAGTATATTCTTCTACATGTAAACCGAGTCAAATATACTTGTATTAAATGTGAATACACCGTTATATTCTAAGTTTATATTCTACATGTAAACAGAATCAAATATACATGTATTCAATGTGAATACACTGTAATATCATAAGTATAAACTTCTACATGTAAACAGGATTGGCGGAGATATAGGACCGGTAGAAAGTAGAAATAGTCCCCGACGAAATAGGCCCGGCAAACAGGACCGGACGAAATAGGACCCTACGAAATAGGACCACTTTAAAAATATTTTTAAAGCGGTCCTATTTCTCCGTCAAAGTGGGCCTATTTCTCCCTTTTATTTCTAAGTTCCATAAGGTACTCTGAAATAAATTCAAAAAATTCGACCTATTTTCCGTGAGAGAGAAGGCGGAATAATCTAGGATACTTCCGCCACCGTTTATATTCATTGCCGTAGCTCAAACCACGATGAGTGAAATTCACACATTGCCGTCTAGTTATTCATATGTTAGTTAACCGATTTCCGTCTTTATTTTTTCATGAACCTATTCCCCTTTTTTTTATTATAAAGTTCATTTGTTACGAAAGTCGTTTTCACTTCACAACTATCGTTAATTTGAAAAATGAACAAATTTCCGTGCTTGCTTTGCCATTTTTTTCTTCCGTAGCTCGATCCCCTCTTCAGTGGCTCAGCCTTGAACGCATCTCCCCCCTTTAGCGGAACAGTCTTGAACGCGTCTCCCCTCTCTACCGATGCCAATGCCAGTGCTCGGGTGAAGTAGGAAATGAAACATATTTGATGAAATAACTCTTTCCAATATATTTAAAACCTTTTCATTAATAATTTAATGTTTTTAAAGCACGAAACGAAAATTACTTTTGAGTTTTACGGGGCTTACGCGCTGCCCAAGCCGGCAAACCGGCCAGAAGGGTGGTCGAGCGGTGGGACTGCCCGCACCCGTAGGAGAGGGGTCAGTGCAGGGGGGTTTACCTGGGCCATACCATACGCGGCCATGTTTTATTTTTCGCTTTTATATCAACGGGTGGCCATTGTTCAGCAAACCGGGCTGCCATTCGGAAGAACCGGTGTTCTAATCTCGGATAAGTGAAAGTAGAAATTTCAGAAAAATTATTTTGAAAAATAAATAGCACAACAGCATCAAGCCCTGCAATACCAAGCGGCTAC
Organism: Daphnia magna; assembly: GCF_020631705.1. NCBI lineage: Eukaryota > Metazoa > Arthropoda > Branchiopoda > Diplostraca > Daphniidae > Daphnia > Daphnia magna. Next base: position 9,061,521 of record NC_059185.1, on the reverse strand, counting down.
ATGTTGCATTAAATAAATCACCGGTTGGGCTTTACACGACGCTTGTCGTTTAAAACATTTTTGTAAATTATTTTATTTTTTTAAAGCACGAAGCGAAAATTACTATATAGTTTTGAATACCAGTCCCGAAGTCCAGTTGTCTAAGATTTCCATCTATCGGTAAAAATGTCGTGGTTTGATAGCGTCATGAAGATGGCATCATGTGTTAATCACTAACCAGCGTTTAATTTTCAACATGAAAATTATCAAATAACTTTAATACACAAATTTTTTTTTATTTAAAATTTAAAAAAAATTATTTAATGTGTTCTAACATCTATCCATTTTTAATTGAATATAATCCATTTTTAATTATTGAAAATGCACACTCGTTTAGCAGACGAGTCATCAATAGCGTGGTCATCCGTCATCTTAATAACACACAACTTGGATATTATTTCACTCTTTGGGATTTTGCATCGGTAAAACTTCGTTACATTTATACCAGAAATGCTGTCAACAAAAATCTTTAGCAGTTTTATAATTGAAGATCTAAAGTTTATTTGTAGCTTAATGCCAGACCAGCTCTGATTGGATTTGTATCATTCTCTTCCACTTACGATGGACGCTTAAAAGATTCTTAATTCAGCAAGGTTAGTTTTTAACACTGTTATTTATATTTAATACAGACTAGTTTAACCCTGTCTCTTTTCTGTTTTCCTGTAATCAGATTCACCATGATTATCCAGCCAGTTATTCATCACATGATGCAGGTATCTAATTACATAACAGTTGCTTAAAGCAATTCCTTTATTCAAGTATTTATTCCATAGTTGTTGTTGGTGCTCGTGGAGCTGGATTTTGTGCAGATTTTGGTTGACTCGCAGGCATCATAAATCTTCAATAGGTGTTGTTCGATGTAAGTGGCCATTTTCTTCTTCACTCTCTATGACTTCTCTACTATGAAATGAATCCTATCAAGTTACGTTATAGGGCACAGGAATCCCTTTCTGGAAGTCCACTGCTTTCAAGGCACTCTTCCGATTAAAAACATGTAAGATAAAGGCTCCCTAGGGAATATGTGTTGAAAGTGGCAAAACTCTTCTGATGGTACCATCAAAGAGAGAGAAAGACATCAGATGAACATCGAGGTTATTCTGACTTACCAGCACTGATTTTAAATTACTATCCTGTTTATTGAGTTTCTATCCTGTAACAGATCCCACCACCACCCCCCAGACCAGAATTTGATAGTTCTAGGGAGAAGTTGCAGAAACTTGGAGAAGGAGAGGGTTCAATGACGGCAAAGGAATTCAATAAGATGAAGCTAAAGCTAGAAGCGTAATACCTCAGTTCGAATGCACTTGTGTCTCTTTTCCTAATCTTTTTTTGTTTCTAATTTCTAGGGAGGCTTTGGCCACATAAAAAAAACAGTTGCTATGCATGAAGTTTTCTTAAGCAGACTGGAGAATCATCCCATATTCAGAGCTGATACGAACTTTCGTGTTTTTCTTGAATACGAACCAGATGTAATGAACGAGTGTACCTTGTCAATCAATTTCAGAATCAACTCTAGTAATGCTTTTGAATAATTACAGTTGTCCGTACGAGGAAAAAACAAAAAGGAGAAACTGTTAGATCGTTTTCTACAACGACTGAGAGATATTGCTTGGGTCTACATAAAAGGAGGTTGACGAGTTTTTCGACAAGGAAAAGAACTTTATCCTAGATTATCAATCACCGTTAAAAGATGCAACCCTTAGGGCTGACAAGTTGACCGAAGCTCATAAAGGTACGTATTTGTTTAAAAAGTTATTGAGTTTGACAGGACAGGATAATAAACTTTGTTTGGACTAGACGTAGATCATAACCTGACATTTATTTTGTTTATTTGTAAGTTTTGCATTACAACTAAGTTACCTTGATAGATTTTCCATCGGGAACATTACTTTGAAAATGTTTCAGGAACTTTCCACTCTTCACACACAAGCAGTAGCCTCCACAGATATCCAGTCCTTTGAAGAATCTAAAATAAAGAGGGAATTAAAATTGTTTAATGAAATGTACGAGCAACTTTTTTCTCATTATCTCATACTTCTCTAATTCAGCTAACATTTCTCTAATGGACCAGTCTCAATAGTAGCTTACTGAACAAATACCTAGTGACATTCTGGATAATTCCTCCAAGTCTTGTTCGATGGGACAGATATAATAACTATGCCATTTTTTCATCATGCAACAGAAAAGCTGATTGCAAGGCTTACTAAGATTTTCTTTTCCTTTTTGTTTCCGTTGTAGAACTGGAAGCCCATTTTTCCCTGGAAATATAACAACAATTTCTTAACAAATCATTGAACAAGAATAGTTTTCTTATTATATTTACCCTTTTCGTACTTCTTGAATCCCACTGCCAGCTCATTTTCCCTTTCCGTCAGGGACGAATTCGGTAGCACATCATGTACTGGTTGAAAAGTGTTTCCTCTAAATTTTCTGTTTTGCTCCAGTAATTGAGCTTGCAGACGAAGAATTAGAGCTGAAAAAAAGAAAGAAACATTACATAATGAATACAATAACAATCATTCAAAGAATTACCATACTTAGCCTTCAATTGTTCAGTTTCCATCACTAATTAATTAAGTTAATACTAACGAAAAAAAATATGCAGAACATGTGCTTAATTAGTCTCTTTATTTTGTACGTGCTCACTGCTTAGGCTATCTTCAGTCATTAATTAGTACAACTGCGAGCGCTAGATGGCTGTGGGTCGAAAAAAGAAAAAAAACGAGGGAGCAAAAAAAATTTTTTTTTCTTGGTAAAACGGATTGTCATATAATAATAAAATGTACACATGTTGAAGCTATTTATATTTTTTTATAAGATTTCTATTTTTTATTTGTAAAATAAACGCTGAAGTTGACGATGAGCAGATGACGCCATCTTCATGACGCTATTGAACCACGCTAGTGACGCCACTATCACCGATAGATGGAAATCTTCAAAACCACATTTGGTATTAAACTATAATAGAAATTTTCTTTTCGTGCTGTATATTTATATTTGATCAATTAAAAAAAACGATCCATTTCACCAGGGTAGTTCCACACCGCTTTATGCTGTTGAGCTATTAATTTTTAAAAAATATTTTGTAAACAGAATTCTATTTCGACTTGGCCGATATTCGAACATCGACTTTTGGGAATCACAGTCCGAGTTGCTGACCACTACACCACTGGTTGCTGATAGGAAAACGGGAAAACATAGGAGCGTATGGTATGGCCCAGGGAAACCCCCCTTCACTCACCCCTCTCCCATGAGTGCGTGCAGCCTCCCCCGCTCGACCACCCTTCTGGCCGGCTTGAGCAGCGCGTCGCGTCAGCCCCGTTAAACTCAAAACTTAAAAGTTATTTTCCTTTATTGCTTTAAAAAACATAAAATTGTTTATGAAAATGTTTGAAATAAATCCGTAAGAGTTATTTCATAAAATATGTTCATTTCCTACTTCACGCAAGCAATGGGCATTGGCATCGGTAGAGAGGGGAGACGCGTTCAAGGCTGATCCGCTAAAGGGGGGAGATGCGTTCAAGGCTGAGCCACTGAAGAGGGGATAGAGCTACGGAAGAAAAAAATGGCAAAGCAAGCACGGAAATGTGTTCATTTTTCAAATTAACGATAGTTGTGATGTGAAAACGACTTTCGTAACAAATGAACTTTATAGTAAAAAAAAAGGGGAATAGGTTCATGAAAAAATAAAGACGGAAATCGGTTAACTGACATATGAATAACTAGACGGCAATGTGTGAATTTCACTCATCGTGGTTTGAGCTACGGCAATGAATATAAACGGTGGCGGAAGTATCGAAGATTATTCCGCCTTCTCTCTCACGGAGAATAGGTCGAATTTTTTTGAAATTATTTCAGAGTACGTGATGGAACTTAGAAATAAAAGGGAGAATTAGGCCCACTTAAACGGAGAAATAGGACCGCTTTAAAAATATTTTTTAAGTGGTCCTATTTCGTAGGGTCCTATTTCGTCTGGTCCTATTTGCCGGGCCTATTTCGTCGTGGCCTATTTGCACCGGTCCTATATCTCCGGCTTCCGTAAACAGAATCAAATATACTTGGATTCAATGTGAATACACTGTGATACCATGAGTTTTTACTTCTATATGTAAATGGGATGAAATATACTAGTATTCAATGTGAATACACTGTAATACCATGAGTTTTTACTTCTATATGTAAATAGGATCAAATATACTCGTATTAGTGTGAATACTTTGTAATACCTTGAGTTTTTACTTCTATATGTAGACAGGCAAATATACTTGTATTCAATGTGAATACACTGTGATACCATGAGTTTTTACTTCTATATGTAAATAGGATCAAATAAAATTGTATTGAATGTGAATACAGTGTTATATTAAGAATTTATACTTCTATATGTAAACAGAATCAAATAGACTTGTATTTAATGTGAATACACTGTGATATTATGAGTTTATACTTCTATATGTAAACAGGATCAACTATACCTGTATCATTTTGAAAACACTGTGATACCATGACTTTTTACTTCTACATGTAAACAGAATTAAATATACTTGTATGCAATCTGAATACTCTGTTATACCATGAGTTTATACTGTTGGTGTTCAACTAACACACTTTGAGTAAACTGTAGCAAAAGGAATCTGTGTATTACTCTCAAGAGTACCATACGCCACACCGTCTTGTCTACTTACAAGAAAATTCTGGATTACCCCTTCTCTCCCTGTGCAGCGTTGCCGCTCTTCCCAGTTTGTTGCCTTGTTATATTCAACCATATTCAACACCTCCCCTCAAACTGAGGAAACACAGGACATGAAGACAATACAATGACCTCAATACAAAGTATGCTGGAAAAGATACCGATCCTTGTGTCGGAAATCCTTATGTTCGACAATCCTGTCTGCTTCGTCTTCCTCTTTTTCACGCCGGCTTTTGTATTTACGACATTGAGCTCTGACATGCGTCGTCGATTTGCACTCCCAGCATTCCTTCGTTGCGCCAGACTGTTGATGAGAAGGATGGCCTCGTTTTCCACGATCGAACTGGGCAGGTAGAGCACGTTCTCTTGATTCTTCATCATGTGGTTCAGCGCCGTTTTTATTCTTACTGAGAAATGCTGCATCAGGAGTTGATCGTTTTTCTTCATCATTTCTCATGCTCTTGTCGAGTGTAATGAGACGGGTCGTGAGCCTTTTTAGAGTCTTCTCAGCGACGGGTGTACTTTCCCAAGCAAAGCCAAAGACACGGAATTCTGCAGGTAGTGACATGAGGACTTTTGCCATTATTTGTTCGTCATCAATGGCTATGTTGAGGCTCTTCAGACGAAATGCAATTTGCTCTAGTTCTGTCAAAAAACTTGAGACACTCTGGCCTTGCCTAAAGGTGCACCCATAAAACTTGGTCCACAATAATGGTATGCTATCAGCGGCAGCTTCTTCATACTCAGATTCTAGTTTGATCCACATCTCTCTGGCTGAGTTGCAGGTCATCAGGATTCGTGATTGTTCTTCTTTAATGGCTCCGAATATGTTCTGCATTGCCCTGGTGTTTTTCTTCTCCCAATTGGTGATATCAGCTGCATTCACAATGGCTTGGGCATCATTGCGTCTCTGAAGTGAGGAAAGAAAAAAAAAAAGAAGGCTGGTCATAATGCGGAATCCCTCTCACATTGTCACAATGTGGAAAAGCACCAGCTTTCTACTCGGTTCTTCACATTCTCTCAATGCCGAATCCCTCTCACATTGTCATAATGTGGAATCCCTCTCACATTGTCACAATGTGGAAAAGCACCAGCTTTCTACTCGGTTCTTCACATTCTCTCAATGCCGAATCCCTCTCACATTGTCATAATGTGGAATCCCTCTCATATCATCACGATATGGAAAAACACTAAACTGTCTTGTAGATGTTCACTCAGACCATAGCAAAGGAAAGAAAAAAATACTGACAACATAGCCTCATGGCCTTGCTGGCCACCAATTTCCATCAACACATAACTAGCAAGAAACACAACAAAGAATAATAACTGTTTCTTACCACATCAGGTTTTTGTTCAGTCCCGTCAACAATTCCCCAGAGCTCATCACTTTGTAGTGCCAATTTCATCCCGAACTTCCATGATTCGTAGTTTCTGCCATCAAGGCACCATCCAACATGGCGGCGTCCATCCTTTTCCATCGCCGAAGATCAGTTCAATTCACTTTTCCCGAACTATAAAAAAACACGAACGAAAGAAAAAAAATATAGCTACGCGTATAGCTGGGCCCATAACCTGTTGGTGTTCAACTAACACACTTTGAGTAAACTGTAGCAAAAGGAATCTGTGTATTACTCTCAAGAGTACCATACGCCACACCGTCTTGTCTACTTACAAGAAAATTCTGGATTACCCCTTCTCTCCCTGTGCAGCGTTGCCGCTCTTCCCAGTTTGTTGCCTTGTTATATTCAACCATATTCAACATATACTTCTATCTGTAAACAGAATCAAATATACTTTTATTCAATGTGAATACACTGTGATATTACGAGTTTATACTTCTACGTGTAAACAGAATCAAATAGAATTGTATTCAATTTGAATACACTGTGATATTATGAGTTTATACTTCCACATGTAAACAGAATCAAATATACTTGTATTCAATGTGAATACACTGTTATATTATGAGTTTATACTTCTACATGTAAACAGAATCAAATATACTTGAATTCAATGTGAATACACTGTGATACGATAAGTTTTTACTTCTTTATGTAAACAGGATCAAATATTCTTGTATTCAATGTGAATACACTGTTATATTATGAGTTTATACTTCTACATGTAAACAGAATCTAATATACTTGTATTTAATGTGAATACACTGTGATACCATGAGTTTATACCTCTACATGAAAACAGAATCAAATAGACTTGTATTCAATGTGAATACACTGTGATATTATGATTTTATACTTCTACATATAAACAGAATCAAATAGACTTGTATTCAATGTGAATACAGTGTGATATTATGAATTTATACTTCTACATTTAAACAAAATCAAATATACTTGTATTCAATTTGAATACACTGTGATACCATGAGTTTTTACTTCTTTATGTAAATAGGATCAAATATACTAGTAGTCAATGTCAATTCACTGTAATACCATGAGTTTTTTCTTCTATATGTAAACAGGCAAATATACTTGTATTTAATGTGAATACACAGTGATATTATGGGTTTATACTTCTACATGTAAACAGAATCAAATATACTTGTATTCAATGTGAATACACTGTGATACCATGAGTTTTTACTTCTATATGTAAACAGAATCAAATATACTTGTATGCAATGTGAATACACTGTGATACCATGAGTTTATACTTCTTTATGTAAACAGGATCAAATAAAATTGTATTCAATGTGAATACGCTGTTATATTATGAGTTTATACTTCTATATGTAACCAGAATCAAATATACTTGTATTCAATGTGAATACACTGTGATATTATGAGTTTATACTTCTACATGTAAACAGAATCAAATAGACTTGTATTCAATGTGAATAAACAGTGATATTATGAGTTTATACTTCCATATGTATACAGATTAAAATAGACTTGTATTCAATGTGAATACACTGTGATACAATGAGTTTTTACTTCTATATGTAAACAGGATCAAATATACTTGTATTTATTTTGAATACATTGTGATACCATGAGTTTTTACTTCGATATGTAAATAGGATCAAATATACTAGTATTCAATGTAAATACACAGTAATACCACGAGTTTTTACTTCTATATGTAAACAGGATCAAATATACATGTATTTAATGTGAATACACTGTGATACCTTGAGTTTTTACTTCTATATGTAAACAGAATCAAATATACTTGTATTCAAGGTGAATACACTGTGAAATTATGAGTTTATACTTCTACATGTAAACAGAATAAAATATACTTGTATTCAATGTAAATAATCTGTGATATTATGAGTTTACACTTCCACATGTAAACAGGATCAAATATACTTCTATTCAAGGTGAATACACTGTGAAATTATGAGTTTATACTTCTATAAGTAAACAGAATAAAATATACTTGTATTCAATGTGAATACACTGTGATACCATGAGTTTTTACTTCTATGTGTAAACAAGATCAAATATAAATGTATTCTATGTGAATACACTGTAATATTATGAGTTTATACTTCCACATGTAAACAGAATCAAATATACTTGTTTTCAATGTGAATACACTGTGATACTATGAGTTTATACTTCTATATGTAAACAGAATCAAATAAACTTGTATTCAATGTAAATACACTGTGATATTATGACCTTATACTTCCAAATGTAAACAGAATCAAATAAACTTGTATTGAATGTGAATACACTGTTATACCATGATATTTTACTTCTATATGTAAACAGGATCAAATATACTTGTATTCAATGTGAATACACTGTGATATTATGAGTTTATACTTCAACATGTAAACACATTCAAATATACTTGTATCCAATGTGAACACACTGTGATATTATGAGTTTATACTTCCACATGTAAACAGAATCAAATATTCTTTTACTGAATGTGAATACACTGTGATACCATGAGTTTATACTTCTATATGTAAACAGGATTAAATATAATTGTATGCAATGTGAATACAAAGTTATATTATGAGTTTATACTTCTACATGTAAAGAGAATCAAATATACTTGTATTCAATGTTAATACATTGTGATTCCATGAGTTTATATTTCTACATGTACACAGAATCAAATATACTTGTATTCAATGTGAATACACTGTTATACCATGAGTTTTTACTTCTATATGTCTACTGCATCAAATATACTTTTATATATGTGAATACACTGTTATACCATGAGTTTTTACTTCTATATGTAAACAGCATCAAATATACTTGTATTCAATAAGAATACACTGTTATACCATGAGTTTCTACTTCTATATGTATACAGTATCAAATATACTTGTATTCAATGTGAATACACTGTTATACCATGAGTTTTTACTTCTATATGTAAACAGCATCAAATATACTTTTATTCAATGTGAATACACTCTTATACCATAAGTTTTAACTTCTATATGTAAACAGCATCAAATATACTTTTATTCAATGTGAATACACTGTTATACCATAAGTTTCTACTTCTATATGTAAACAGGATCAAATATACTTGTATTCAATGTAAATACACTGTTATACCATGAGTTTTTACTTCAATATGTATACTGCATCAAATATACTTGTATTTTATGTGAATAGACTGTTATACCATGAGTTTTTACTTCTATATGTAAACAGCATCAAATATACTTGTATTCAATGTGAATACACTGTTATACCATGGGTTTTTATTTCTATATGTAAACAGCATCAAATATACTTGTATTCAATGTGAATACACTGTTATACCATGATTTTTTACTTCTATATGTAAACAGTATCAAATATACTTTTATTCAACATGAATACACTGTTATACCATGAGTTTTTACTTCCATATGTATACTGCATCAAATATACTTGTATTCAACGTGAATACACTGTTATACCATGAGTTTTTATTTCTAAATGTCTACTGCATCAAATATACTTTTATATATGTGAATACACTGTTATACCATGAGTTTTTACTTCTATATGTAAAAAGCATCAAATATACTTGTTTTCAATTTGAATACACTGTTATACCATGAATTTTTACTTCTATATGTAAACAGCATCAAATATACTTGTATTCAATGTGAATACACTGTTATACCATGAGTTTTTATTTCTATATGTAAAAAGCATCAAATATACTTGTATTCAATGTGAATACACTGTTTTACCATGAGCTTTTATTTCTATATGTAAACAGCATCACATTTACTTTTATTCAAGATGAATACACTGTTATACCATGAGTTTTTACTTCTTTATGTATACTGCTTCAAATATACTTGTATTCAATGTTAATACACTGTTTGTGGTGTACCGTCACCAGGAGGCGATAGGGGGCAAGAGAAAAGAAGCAGTCGACGGCGGAGGGGCATTGACGTCGAAAAAGGATTGAAAGTCGAAAGTGTGTAATTTTCGTGAGTGTCTTTTCTCAAGAAATAAAATCTGGAAATTCTGCCTCTTCAACCCGTGTTGGTAATTATTACCTTCCCCAGCAGAGTGGGCGTATTTTACATGGTGCCGAAACCCTATTACGAATAATACAGGGAACCTATCGAAGTCTGTCACCGGCGTGTGGCGGCCATTTTTTCAGTGCAGCCAACAAGTAAGCTTTTCTTTAACTTTTCGAACAATTCGAACGAACTCGAACATATCAAAACAAACACGACGAACATCGAACCCCACACAATTCGAACTAATTCGGTCTCAGTTTTTTGTACAATATCGCTGCCACCGAGCATGTATTACGCCTTGATCAAAACTACCATCCCAATCGCCCCACTATCTGTCTCGTGTATTTGATTATCCAGTTGTTCTATACTATAACCTCCAGCAAGAGTGAGATGTCAATAACCAATCTTTCTTTTTTTTACGCGTTTACAGATTTCTCGCACTGACCACTCATTATTGACTATACAGCTGCCCGACTAAGAAATCCCAATATCGAACTTGTATGCCTGATAGTCTTTGTCTCGAACAACTTAAGTATTTATTTAACGCTGTTTCAATAATTTAGGCCATCAACTAATTGTACTTTGCTTATCGTAGACTTAGTGGCCTGGCCAGATATTAATCTCGTCACCAGTGTCGCCACCTATTCGAAACCTTTGTCGAACTGCAACTTTTCGAGAAAAATTGCGCCATAAAAATTCTTGCAGCATCAGTCTCGAACTGCACTGCATACAGTGTCCCGTAAATTTAAAATAACTTTTCGTTACCATTACCCTAATAACAAGTCACCTTCGTTTACAGACGCCGTAAATAAAGACCAAGTTGAATCAAATAAAATCCAAGTTTTCCCATTCGAACTATTTGGATTTGGACATTTGATTCGGTGGTCATCCTTTCACGCTTAGCTCGAACCCCAATCGAACTCTCGAGCAAGCTTACGGCTTAATCGAAGCATGGCCGACGAAAACGTTGTTGACCCGCCCGCCCTATTCGGCATGCGAACAAATTCCAAGCAGCGTAGACACACGAACCTTCTGCGGCAAGCAAGAGAGTTAATAAACATCAACGCCACGCGAGAAGATTCGAAGCATTCATGCCAACTTTCGAACTGGCGCACAGTAATCTCGTTCACATTCACGAACGATACGTGTCCGCCGCACAACTTGACGATGGTGAACTGCACGCAGCAGCCACCTACTTAGAAAGCATCAACAATCTGCAAGCCGCATGTGCTCAAGCAGTCGCTGCCGCCTTACAAAGAACAGCCCCTCGACGCGCATGGAATATTTCCAACACCGTGGTCCGTGAGTTCAGTCAAAATGTATCAATTCCTCAACCTAATCAAGAGATCGACATTGTGAGCATCGTACCAGAGCCGTAACAGCCAAACGGCCCACCACAGCCGAACCAAGACGATCGATCGAACGACACGCAGCACGACACCTTAAATCACGTAAATTTTGACCTTCACACAGCAGCAAAACAACGCAAAATCGATCTTGAATTTCGATTGAAGCAAGCAAAAATAAAACAGGATCGTGAACTCAAAGATCTAGAGCTCAAAAACGCGCGGGAACGAGAAGACCTGGAACTTGAAATTCAGTACGAAAATCACTTGATCGAGAGCTGTGGTAGTGCAATTGGATCACCGCAATTATCGTCCACACCCAACTTACCAAGCAACGTCCCGATGAATGATTTGGTTAACCTTCCGCTTCTGCCAGCTGTCGTTAACTCGACTCCACCGACGCAACCTAATTTTGCCCCGTCGCATCATTGGCTGAAGCTAGACGTGGCAAAATTCAATGGAGACCCCCGTAAATGGCTTAAATACGCCCACGGTATAAGAGCAACGATCCAAGATGTAAATATGCCCGAATCGCTGAAACTTCTGGGGCTTCAAGAAAGTTTGAAGGAAGACATCCAGCGTCGTGTCACTCATATTTTCACGGGTGCGTACACTTTTCAATCGGCTTGGGCCGAGCTAGAAAAAAATATGGAAGCCCGCACCTTAACATACAAGCACACGATCAGCATATGCAGCAGCTCCCTTCATTCAGAATCGGGGACTTTAACGCACTCTTTAATTTGGCCGCTGCAGTACGCGACGCCATGTCAAGCGTAGATGAAAGCCACGTCATGATGTTCAACACCGTCACCAACTTACTTCATACCAAATTGCCGATCAACTTACAAACAGACTGGGGAAAATATGCTTATGGTTTAGACAGAATGGCCACCTTAAAAGATTTCGACAAATGGATCGATCGCGTGCTCAGCGCTGAAGAACTTCGTGGCGGAAAGCTATCGTCATCCAACGCAATGAACGCTGTTAAAAACCCCGTTCAGCCTTCAAATAGCAACCGTCAGTTGGGCAGCTACACACCCGGAAGCAGCAACTACAATAACCGCGGACCGACCGTTCTCGCAGGATCCTTATCAAACGTTACCACCCTTTCTGACTGCCCGGCCTGCAAAGAAAGTCCGACCCACAGGTTAGAGATGTGCAACGTGTTTAAACGAATGTTGGTGAATGCCCGCGCATCGCTGTGTGCCACCAACAATCACTGCTTCAAGTGTCTCGTCCGCGGCCACTATGGACGGAAATGCAACTCAACCGAATCGAAATGCAAGGAGTGCCAGGGCCCGCATCATTCGCTGCTTCACGGAGCCGAGCGACAGTTTCCCTCCTCATCGCGAAACCAAGGTAAAAACCATACTATATTAATGGTAAAGGCACCAACAGCCAATATCCGCCCAGTCCTATTAGCTATTGTCAAACTCGTAGTGGAAATGAACAATTCGGCTCAAACAACCTTCGCGATTCTTGACCAAGGCAGCGAAGCTACTCTCATATCGCGAAACCTAGCGAATTTGCTTAAGTTGAAAGGTCCTTCAGCCAGCATTTGCTTCGGCTCGTTTAACAACTCTGTGTTAATGGATTAATGTTTCCTCTAAATTTTCTGTTTTGCTCCAGTAATTGAGCTTGCAGACGAAGAATTAGAGCTGAAAAAAAGAAAGAAACATTACATAATGAATACAATAACAATCATTCAAAGAATTACCATACTTAGCCTTCAATTGTTCAGTTTCCATCACTAATTAATTAAGTTAATACTAACGAAAAAAAATATGCAGAACATGTGCTTAATTAGTCTCTTTATTTTGTACGTGCTCACTGCTTAGGCTATCTTCAGTCATTAATTAGTACAACTGCGAGCGCTAGATGGCTGTGGGTCGAAAAAAGGAAAAAAACGAGGGAGCAAAAAAAATTTTTTTTTCTTGGTAAAACGGATTGTCATATAATAATAAAATGTACACATGTTGAAGCTATTTATATTTTTTTATAAGATTTCTATTTTTTATTTGTAAAATAAACGCTGAAGTTGACGATGAGCAGATGACGCCATCTTCATGACGCTATTGAACCACGCTAGTGACGCCACTATCACCGATAGATGGAAATCTTCAAAACCACATTTGGTATTAAACTATAATAGAAATTTTCTTTTCGTGCTGTATATTTATATTTGATCAATTAAAAAAAACGATCCATTTCACCAGGGTAGTTCCACACCGCTTTATGCTGTTGAGCTATTAATTTTTAAAAATATTTTGTAAACAGAATTCTATTTCGACTTGGCCGATATTCGAACATCGACTTTTGGGAATCACAGTCCGAGTTGCTGACCACTACACCACTGGTTGCTGATAGGAAAACGGGAAAACATAGGAGCGTATGGTATGGCCCAGGAAACCCCCCTTCACTCACCCCTCTCCCATGAGTGCGTGCAGCCTCCCCGCTCTGACCACCCTTCTGGCCGGCTTGAGCAGCGCGTCGCGTCCCCCCCGTTAAACTCAAAATTTAAAATTATTTTTTTTTTTTTTTAAAAAAAAAAAAAAATTTTTAAAAAAAAATAATAAAAAAAAAAATTAATTTATAAAATATATACATTTTTTTTTTTCCCAAACAAATAAAATTTGTAAATTGAAAAAGGGGAAAGGTAAAACCCAAAAAACTAAAAGGGAGAAAAAGCCTTTAAACTCAAAAACCAAAAAAGAGGAAAAAACAAAAAAAAATGGCAAAAGCACGGAAATGTGTTCATTTTCAAATTAACGATAGTTGTGATGTGAAAACGACTTTCGTAACAAATGAAATTTTTAGTAAAAAAAAGGAAAAGTTCATAGAAAAAATAAAGATTGAAATGGTTTAAAAAAAGAAAAAAAAAAAATGAAAATATGTTTGAAAAATAAAAAAGGAAAAAAAAATAAAAAAATTTTTAAAATAAAAAAAAAAAAAAAAAAAAAAAAAAAAAAAAAAAAAAAAATTAAATTTTTTTTTTCGAAATATGTAACTGTGGATTATAAACTGAGGAAATATGAATTTATGAAAAATTAGGCTAAAAAAATAAAGGGAGAAGGAGAGGGAAATTTCTCCTCGGGAAAGGGAGTGGAGATTGGAAAAAAAAAAAGAAAGAAAAAAAAGAAAAAATGTGATACCATGAGTTTTTACTTCTATATGTAAATGGGATGAAATATACTAGTATTCAATGTGAATACACTGTAATACCATGAGTTTTTACTTCTATATGTAAATAGGATCAAATATACTCGTATTAGTGTGAATACTTTGTAATACCTTGAGTTTTTACTTCTATATGTAGACAGGCAAATATACTTGTATTCAATGTGAATACACTGTGATACCATGAGTTTTTACTTCTATATGTAAATAGGATCAAATAAAATTGTATTGAATGTGAATACAGTGTTATATTAAGAATTTATACTTCTATATGTAAACAGAATCAAATAGACTTGTATTTAATGTGAATACACTGTGATATTATGAGTTTATACTTCTATATGTAAACAGGATCAACTATACCTGTATCATTTTGAAAACACTGTGATACCATGACTTTTTACTTCTACATGTAAACAGAATTAAATATACTTGTATGCAATCTGAATACTCTGTTATACCATGAGTTTATACTTCTATCTGTAAACAGAATCAAATATACTTTTATTCAATGTGAATACACTGTGATATTACGAGTTTATACTTCTACGTGTAAACAGAATCAAATAATTGAATTGTATTCAATTTGAATACACTGTGATATTATGAGTTTATACTTCCACATGTAAACAGAATCAAATATACTTGTATTCAATGTGAATACACTGTTATATTATGAGTTTATACTTCTACATGTAAACAGAATCAAATATACTTGAATTCAATGTGAATACACTGTGATACGATAAGTTTTTACTTCTTTATGTAAACAGGATCAAATATTCTTGTATTCAATGTGAATACACTGTTATATTATGAGTTTATACTTCTACATGTAAACAGAATCTAATATACTTGTATTTAATGTGAATACACTGTGATACCATGAGTTTATACCTCTACATGAAAACAGAATCAAATAGACTTGTATTCAATGTGAATACACTGTGATATTATGAGTTTATACTTCTACATATAAACAGAATCAAATAGACTTGTATTCAATGTGAATACAGTGTGATATTATGAATTTATACTTCTACATTTAAACAAAATCAAATATACTTGTATTCAATTTGAATACACTGTGATACCATGAGTTTTTACTTCTTTATGTAAATAGGATCAAATATACTAGTAGTCAATGTCAATTCACTTTAATACCATGAGTTTTTACTTCTATATGTAAACAGGCAAATATACTTGTATTTAATGTGAATACACAGTGATATTATGGGTTTATACTTCTACATGTAAACAGAATCAAATATACTTGTATTCAATGTGAATACACTGTGATACCATGAGTTTTTACTTCTATATGTAAACAGAATCAAATATACTTGTATGCAATGTGAATACACTGTGATACCATGAGTTTATACTTCTTTATGAAAACAGGATCAAATAAAATTGTATTCAATGTGAATACGCTGTTATATTATGAGTTTATACTTCTATATGTAACCAGAATCAAATATACTTGTATTCAATGTGAATACACTGTGATATTATGAGTTTATACTTCTACATGTAAACAGAATCAAATAGACTTGTATTCAATGTGAATAAACAGTGATATTATGAGTTTATACTTCCATATGTATACAGATTAAAATAGACTTGTATTCAATGTGAATACACTGTGATACAATGAGTTTTTACTTCTATATGTAAACAGGATCAAATATACTTGTATTTATTTTGAATACATTGTGATACCATGAGTTTTTACTTCGATATGTAAATAGGATCAAATATACTAGTATTCAATGTAAATACACAGTAATACCACGAGTTTTTACTTCTATATGTAAACAGGATCAAATATACATGTATTTAATGTGAATACACTGTGATACCTTGAGTTTTTACTTCTATATGTAAACAGAATCAAATATACTTGTATTCAAGGTGAATACACTGTGAAATTATGAGTTTATACTTCTACATGTAAACAGAATAAAATATACTTGTATTCAATGTAAATAATCTGTGATATTATGAGTTTATACTTCCACATGTAAACAGGATCAAATATACTTCTATTCAAGGTGAATACACTGTGAAATTATGAGTTTATACTTCTATAAGTAAACAGAATAAAATATACTTGTATTCAATGTGAATACACTGTGATACCATGAGTTTTTACTTCTATGTGTAAACAAGATCAAATATAAATGTATTCTATGTGAATACACTGTAATATTATGAGTTTATACTTCCACATGTAAACAGAATCAAATATACTTGTTTTCAATGTGAATACACTGTGATACTATGAGTTTATACTTCTATATGTAAACAGAATCAAATAAACTTGTATTCAATGTAAATACACTGTGATATTATGACCTTATACTTCCAAATGTAAACAGAATCAAATAAACTTGTATTGAATGTGAATACACTGTTATACCATGATATTTTACTTCTATATGTAAACAGGATCAAATATACTTGTATTCAATGTGAATACACTGTGATATTATGAGTTTATACTTCAACATGTAAACACATTCAAATATACTTGTATCCAATGTGAACACACTGTGATATTATGAGTTTATACTTCCACATGTAAACAGAATCAAATATTCTTTTACTGAATGTGAATACACTGTGATACCATGAGTTTATACTTCTATATGTAAACAGGATTAAATATAATTGTATGCAATGTGAATACAAAGTTATATTATGAGTTTATACTTCTACATGTAAAGAGAATCAAATATACTTGTATTCAATGTTAATACATTGTGATTCCATGAGTTTATATTTCTACATGTACACAGAATCAAATATACTTGTATTCAATGTGAATACACTGTTATACCATGAGTTTTTACTTCTATATGTCTACTGCATCAAATATACTTTTATATATGTGAATACACTGTTATACCATGAGTTTTTACTTCTATATGTAAACAGCATCAAATATACTTGTATTCAATAAGAATACACTGTTATACCATGAGTTTCTACTTCTATATGTATACAGTATCAAATATACTTGTATTCAATGTGAATACACTGTTATACCATGAGTTTTTACTTCTATATGTAAACAGCATCAAATATACTTTTATTCAATGTGAATACACTCTTATACCATAAGTTTTAACTTCTATATGTAAACAGCATCAAATATACTTTTATTCAATGTGAATACACTGTTATACCATAAGTTTCTACTTCTATATGTAAACAGGATCAAATATACTTGTATTCAATGTAAATACACTGTTATACCATGAGTTTTTACTTCAATATGTATACTGCATCAAATATACTTGTATTCAATGTGAATAGACTGTTATACCATGAGTTTTTACTTCTATATGTAAACAGCATCAAATATACTTGTATTCAATGTGAATACACTGTTATACCATGGGTTTTTATTTCTATATGTAAACAGCATCAAATATACTTGTATTCAATGTGAATACACTGTTATACCATGATTTTTTACTTCTATATGTAAACAGTATCAAATATACTTTTATTCAACATGAATACACTGTTATACCATGAGTTTTTACTTCCATATGTATACTGCATCAAATATACTTGAATTCAACGTGAATACACTGTTATACCATGAGTTTTTATTTCTAAATGTCTACTGCATCAAATATACTTTTATATATGTGAATACACTGTTATACCATGAGTTTTTACTTCTATATGTAAAAAGCATCAAATATACTTGTTTTCAATTTGAATACACTGTTATACCATGAATTTTTACTTCTATATGTAAACAGCATCAAATATACTTGTATTCAATGTGAATACACTGTTATACCATGAGTTTTTATTTCTATATGTAAAAAGCATCAAATATACTTGTATTCAATGTGAATACACTGTTTTACCATGAGCTTTTATTTCTATATGTAAACAGCATCACATTTACTTTTATTCAAGATGAATACACTGTTATACCATGAGTTTTTACTTCTTTATGTATACTGCTTCAAATATACTTGTATTCAATGTTAATACACTGTTTGTGGTGTACCGTCACCAGGAGGCGATAGGGGGGCAAGAGAAAAGAAGCAGTCGACGGCGGAGGGGCATTGACGTCGAAAAAAGGATTGAAAGTCGAAAGTGTGTAATTTTCGTGAGTGTCTTTTCTCAAGAAATAAAATCTGGAAATTCTGCCTCTTCAACCCGTGTTGGTAATTATTACCTTCCCCAGCAGAGTGGGCGTATTTTACACGGTGCCGAAACCCTATTACGAATAATACAGGGAACCTATCGAAGTCTGTCACCGGCGTGTGGCGGCCATTTTTTCAGTGCAGCCAACAAGTAAGCTTTTCTTTAACTTTTCGAACAATTCGAACGAACTCGAACATATCAAAACAAACACGACGAACATCGAACCCCCACAATTCGAACTAATTCGGTCTCAGTTTTTTGTACAATATCGCTGCCACCGAGCATGTATTACGCCTTGATCAAAACTACCATCCCAAATCGCCCCACTATCTGTCTCGTGTATTTGATTATCCAGTTGTTCTATACTATAACCTCCAGCAAGAGTGAGATGTCAATAACCAATCTTTCTTTTTTTTACGCGTTTACAGATTTCTCGCACTGACCACTCATTATTGACTATACAGCTGCCCGACTAAGAAATCCCAATATCGAACTTGTATGCCTGATAGTCTTTGTCTCGAACAACTTAAGTATTTATTTAACGCTGTTTCAATAATTTAGGCCATCAACTAATTGTACTTTGCTTATCGTAGACTTAGTGGCCTGGCCAGATATTAATCTCGTCACCAGTGTCGCCACCTATTCGAAACCTTTGTCGAACTGCAACTTTTCGAGAAAAATTGCGCCATAAAAATTCTTGCAGCATCAGTCTCGAACTGCACTGCATACAGTGTCCCGTAAATTTAAAATAACTTTTCGTTACCATTACCCTAATAACAAGTCACCTTCGTTTACAGACGTCGTAAATAAAGACCAAGTTGAATCAAATAAAATCCAAGTTTTCCCATTCGAACTATTTGGATTTGGACATTTGATTCGGTGGTCATCCTTTCACGCTTAGCTCGAACCCCAATCGAACTCTCGAGCAAGCTTACGGCTTAATCGAAGCATGGCCGACGAAAACGTTGTTGACCCGCCCGCCCTATTCGGCATGCGAACAAATTCCAAGCAGCGTAGACACACGAACCTTCTGCGGCAAGCAAGAGAGTTAATAAACATCAACGCCACGCGAGAAGATTCGAAGCATTCATGCCAACTTTCGAACTGGCGCACAGTAATCTCGTTCACATTCACGAACGATACGTGTCCGCCGCACAACTTGACGATGGTGAACTGCACGCAGCAGCCACCTACTTAGAAAGCATCAACAATCTGCAAGCCGCATGTGCTCAAGCAGTCGCTGCCGCCTTACAAAGAACAGCCCCTCGACGCGCATGGAATATTTCCAACACCGTGGTCCGTGAGTTCAGTCAAAATGTATCAATTCCTCAACCTAATCAAGAGATCGACATTGTGAGCATCGTACCAGAGCCGTAACAGCCAAACGGCCCACCACAGCCGAACCAAGACGATCGATCGAACGACACGCAGCACGACACCTTAAATCACGTAAATTTTGACCTTCACACAGCAGCAAAACAACGCAAAATCGATCTTGAATTTCGATTGAAGCAAGCAAAAATAAAACAGGATCGTGAACTCAAAGATCTAGAGCTCAAAAACGCGCGGGAACGAGAAGACCTGGAACTTGAAATTCAGTACGAAAATCACTTGATCGAGAGCTGTGGTAGTGCAATTGGATCACCGCAATTATCGTCCACACCCAACTTACCAAGCAACGTCCCGATGAATGATTTGGTTAACCTTCCGCTTCTGCCAGCTGTCGTTAACTCGACTCCACCGACGCAACCTAATTTTGCCCCGTCGCATCATTGGCTGAAGCTAGACGTGGCAAAATTCAATGGAGACCCCCGTAAATGGCTTAAATACGCCCACGGTATAAGAGCAACGATCCAAGATGTAAATATGCCCGAATCGCTGAAACTTCTGGGGCTTCAAGAAAGTTTGAAGGAAGACATCCAGCGTCGTGTCACTCATATTTTCACGGGTGCGTACACTTTTCAATCGGCTTGGGCCGAGCTAGAAAAAAATATGGAAGCCCGCACCTTAACATACAAGCACACGATCAGCATATGCAGCAGCTCCCTTCATTCAGAATCGGGGACTTTAACGCACTCTTTAATTTGGCCGCTGCAGTACGCGACGCCATGTCAAGCGTAGATGAAAGCCACGTCATGATGTTCAACACCGTCACCAACTTACTTCATACCAAATTGCCGATCAACTTACAAACAGACTGGGGAAAATATGCTTATGGTTTAGACAGAATGGCCACCTTAAAAGATTTCGACAAATGGATCGATCGCGTGCTCAGCGCTGAAGAACTTCGTGGCGGAAAGCTATCGTCATCCAACGCAATGAACGCTGTTAAAAACCCCGTTCAGCCTTCAAATAGCAACCGTCAGTTGGGCAGCTACACACCCGGAAGCAGCAACTACAATAACCGCGGACCGACCGTTCTCGCAGGATCCTTATCAAACGTTACCACCCTTTCTGACTGCCCGGCCTGCAAAGAAAGTCCGACCCACAGGTTAGAGATGTGCAACGTGTTTAAACGAATGTTGGTGAATGCCCGCGCATCGCTGTGTGCCACCAACAATCACTGCTTCAAGTGTCTCGTCCGCGGCCACTATGGACGGAAATGCAACTCAACCGAATCGAAATGCTAGGAGTGCCAGGGCCCGCATCATTCGCTGCTTCACGGAGCCGAGCGACAGTTTCCCTCCTCATCGCGAAACCAAGGTAAAAACCATACTATATTAATGGTAAAGGCACCAACAGCCAATATCCGCCCAGTCCTATTAGCTATTGTCAAACTCGTAGTGGAAATGAACAATTCGGCTCAAACAACCTTCGCGATTCTTGACCAAGGCAGCGAAGCTACTCTCATATCGCGAAACCTAGCGAATTTGCTTAAGTTGAAAGGTCCTTCAGCCAGCATTTGCTTCGGCTCGTTTAACAACTCTGTGTTAATGGATTCGAACATCGTAGCATTCAAACTCAAATCGATCGACGGATCGCAAGCGTTCGACGTTCGCGAAGCGTTTGTTGTCCCCAGCATTAATCTTTCGCAACGCAAAATTAACTGGCCTGGCATCAAGAAACGATGGGAACATTTAGCCGACATCGACTTACCTGCCATAGACTCTTCCAAAGTAGAAATTCTTGTGGGGATGGACATGTTACCATCTCTTCGAAGGCTAAACACTGCTGCCCCAAATGATGGTGAAACCGGCCCTACCGCTTTGCAAACGTGTTTTGGCTGGGCTGTAGTGGGCAAAATACCGTTGTGTCTAGTCGCCGTACCGAGCAACAAAAGCAGCGTGAACTTAGGTTTCGTCCGACAAGAACCCTTTCTATCAGAAGTAGTTGACCGTTTCCATTTAACTGAAACCTTCGGCGTCGTGGCAAAAGCCGCGAAAACAAATCCAGCGGCCAACGAAGACGAGCAGATGTTGAGCATCTTACAGCGATCGATAAAATTTATTGGATGTGGTTACCAAGTAGATCTTCCGCTTCGTCAAGACAGACCGGTCATACCAAACAACAGAGGACAAGCAGTTTCCCGTTTCTCTGGCCTCGAACGCCGAATGTTAGAGCCACATATGCGCGAGACCGCCGCAAAATACGTAACCATTGTCGAGAATCTTATATCGTCAGGAACCGTGGTCGCCGTCAACTGGTCGGACATAAACAAGCCGGAAGGTATGGTTTGGTATCTTCCTCACTTCTACGTCCTTAACCCGAACAAACCCGAAAAAATTCGAGTTGTCTTCGACTGCGCTGCGCTTTACAGAGGTGTGTCGCTTAACCATTATCTTTTGCGTGGCCCGCCGTTCATCCCGTCGCTAGTCGGCATCCTTCTCCGCGCTCGTCAGTTTCTCGTCGCACTCACCGCTGACATCACTGCGTTTTACCACTAAGTTGGTGTGGCCGAAAAACATCAGGTCTTACAACGATTTGTCTATCGCGAATTTGGCAGTAACGCACCAATCACAACCTACCAATTCGCAACCCTGGTATTTGGAGCTGTTTGTTCCTCCTCTGCCGCAATATTCACTTTACAGCATGCAGTCAACGCAAACGTACAATTTCCGCAGGTCGCCGATGAATTGAAAGACAATTTTTATTCCGACAATTTGAGCAACTCATTCGAAACTAACGACGAAGCAATAAATTTCGCAAAGCAAGTAACGCAGTCTCTCGCGTCCGCCGGTTTTAGTCTGACAAGCTTCGCGTCGTCATCCCGGCAAGTCTTGGCAACCATCCCAGGAAATCAGCGAACTTCAAACACCGTTGACTTGAATAAAGACGCGCTACCTGTGGAATATCTTCTTGGTATGGTGTGGGATCTTAACTCGGACTCTTACGGCATCAGAATAAAATCAATGCCAACGGTTACTACAAAACGAGAATTATTGTCCGCAATTTCTCTCACATTCGACCCTCTCGGCATTTGTCTTCCGGCCATTACCGGCGCTAAACTGTTATTTCAACAGACACAAAAACTGGCGAAAGATACACCGGATGTTCGTGGGTGGGACCAGCCTTTGTCAATCGAAATTTTGTCAAAGTGGAAGCAATGGACCTCAAGCCTCGAAAAATTGCGCCTTGTTTCTGTAAAACGATGCTTCCGACCCGCCAACTTTCCCCTCGTAGGCTCCGATTTTGTGTTGGTCATTTTTGCCGATGCTTCGCCCGTCGCCTTCGGAGCGGTCGCCTACCTGCGCGTACGATTCGGTGATAAAATTCATGTCAGCTTCGTCATGGCCAAAGGTCGCCTGGCCCCCCTCAAGCCGACAACCATCCCCCGACTGGAGTTGAAAGCGGCAGTATTGACCGTCAACCTGTCGTTAATCATGAAACAGGAGCTTCGACTTTCGTTTTCCTCAGTTGAGTTTCATACGGACTCACAAATTGTTTTGTATCAGCTTCGCGCCTCTCACCCCGGTCGTCCATCATTTGTAAACAAACGGACAAATGAGATTCTACAGCACTCGACGGATGATCAATGGCACTATATTCGCAGCAGCGACCATCCCGCCGACGATTGTACCCGAGGAATCGTTCCGAAAGACTTTGGGACAAATTGCCGCTGGATTCGAGGGCCAGATGTTCTTTTCAACGTGTCGTACACTCCACAGCCATTCGATCAGCAAAGCATTAAGGCTAAAGAAAACGAAGAAATACAGGCGGTCAATGTGCAACAGCTGGACGTTGCTATAAGTTCTTGCCACCCGTTGTCATCCGCTTTGTCTAAACTCATCGCCCGAAGCATTCAACTTAACACTCTGAAACGAGAAGCTGCTCTGCTGCTGCGCAGCGACTCCACGTCGAATGATGATCTGAATTCCGACAAGATCGCCGAAGCCAATGTGAATACACTGTTATACCATGAGTTTTTACTTCTATATGTCTACTGCATCAAATATACTTTTATATATGTGAGTACACTTTTATACCATGAGTTTTTACTTCTATATGTAAACAGCATAAAATATACTTTTATTCAATGTGAAACACTGTTATACCATGAATTTTTACTTCTATATGTATACTGCATCAAATATACTTGTATACAATGTTAATACACTGTTATACCACGAGTTTTTACTTCTATATGTAAACAGCATCAAATCTACTTTTATTTAATGTGAATACACTGCTATACCACGAGTTTTTACTTCTATATGTAAACAGCATAAATATACTTGTATTCAATGTGAATACACCGTTATACCACGAGTTTTTATTTCTATATGTAAACAGCCTCAAATATACTTGTATTCAATGTGAATACACTGTTATACCATGATTTTTTACTTCTATATGTAAACAGCATCAAATATAGTTGTATTCTATGTGAATACACTGTTATACCACGAGTTTTTATTTCTATATGTAAACAGCATCAAATATACTTGTATTCAATGTGAATACACTGTTATACCATGAGTTTTTACTTCTATATGTAAACAGCATCAAATATACTTGTATTCAATGTGAATACACTGTTATACCATGAGTATTTACTTCTATATGTATACTGCATCAAATATACTTGTATTCAATGTGAATACACTGTTATACCATGAGTTTTTACTTCTATATGTAAACAGCATCAAATATACTTTAATTTAATGTGAATACACTGTTATACCATGAGTTTTTACTTCTATATGTAAACAGCATCAAATATACTTTTATTTAATGTGAATACACTGTTATACCACGAGTTTTTACTTCTATATATAAACAGCATAAATATACTTGTATTCAATGTGAATACACCGTTATACCACGAGTTTTTATTTCTATATGTAAACAGCCTCAAATATACTTCTATTCAATGTGAATACACTGTTATACCATGAGTTTTTACTTCTATATGTAAACAGCATCAAATATACTTTTATTTAATGTGAATACACTGTTATACCATGAGTTTTTACTTCTATATGTAAACAGCATTAAATATACTTTAATTCAATGTTAATACACTGTTATACCACGAGTTTTTACTTCTACAGCACCCACACAAAGTTTGGAAACACGACGAGTGTTTCCGCGCTTTTAACACGGCGGCTTACGGGCCGAAGTGTCTGCCTTTTTTACGCGATAACTCACGTTTGAGTTATCGCAAAGCAAATCCAAAAAAATCCTCTTGTTGAGGAAAGAATTTCCTTTCACCATGAATTTTTTGAAATGTTTGTGAATAGAAGTTTAGCCCCAAAGTCATACGTATAAAGTTTGGAAACATCGGCGCGCTCGCCATATGTTTCCATGCTAAAGTGTATGTTACTGAAAAAATTATTAAAAATTCCAATTTACGAATTTTTACTTGAAACTTTTACAAACGGTAGACGACATAGTCGTCTACATTTTGACAAAGTTTAAATTTTTTTTAAGAAAGGCTGATTTTGGCCGATTTTTTTAATAAAATGTACGTCGGAAATTCTGTTCCCCCTTTCTTCCCCTTTTGCTTTTCCCTTCCATTCTTCCCCCTGGCTAGGATTTCATCCCCTCGCCACGAAAGATTGATCGGCATTTTTTTTTTTTAAATCGGCAAAATTAGCCTTTCATCAAAAAAAATTGAAACTTTGTCAAAATGTAGACGACTATGTCGTCTACCGTTTGTAAAAGTTTCAAGTAAAAATTCATAAATTGGAATTTTTAATAATTTTTTCAGTAACATACACTTTAGCATGGAAACATATGGCGAGCGCGCCGATGTTTCCAAACTTTATACCTATGACTTTGGGGCTAAACTTCTATTCACAAACATTTCAAAAATTCATGGTGAAAGGGAAATTCTTTCCTCAACAAGAGGATTTTTTTGGATTTGCTTTGCGATAACTCAAACGTGAGTTATCGCGTAAAAAAGGCAGACACTTTGGCCCGTAAGCCGCCGTGTTAAAAGCGCGGAAAAACTCGTCGTGTTTCCAAACTTTGTGTGGGTACTGTATATGTAAACAGCATAAATATACTTGTATTCAATGTGAATACACCTTTATACCACGAGTTTTTATTTCTATATGTTAACAGCCTCAAATATACTTGTATTCAATGTGAATACACTGTTATACCATGATTTTTTACTTCTATATGTAAACAGCATCAAATATACTTTTATTCAATGTGAATACACTATTATACCATGAGTTTTTACTTCTATAAGTTAACAGCATCAAATATACTGGTATTCAATGTGTCAACACTGTTATACCATGAGTTTTTACTTCTATATGTATTATGCATCAAATATACTTGTATTCAATGTGAATACACTGTTATACCATGATTTTTTACTTCTATATGTAAACAGCATCAAATATACTTTAATTCAATGTGAATACACTGTTATACCATGAGTTTTTACTTCTATATGTAAACAGCATCAAATATACTTGTATTCAATTTGAATACACTGTTATACCATGAGTTTTTATTTCTATATGTAAACAGCATCAAATATACTTGTATTCAATGTGAATACATTGTTATACCATGAGTTTTTAATTCTATATGTATACTGCATCAAATATACTTGTATTCAATGTGAATACACTGTTATACCATGAGTTTTTACTTCTATATGTATTCTGCATCAAATATACTTGTATTCAATGTGAATACACTGTTATACCATGAGTTTTTACTTCTATATGTAAACCGCATCAAATATACTTTAATTCAATGTGAATACACTGTTATACCATGAGTTCTTACTTCTATATGTAAACAGCATCAAATATACTTGTATTCAATTTGAATACACTGTTATACCATGAGTTTTTACTTCTATATGTAAACAGCATCAAATATACTTGTATTCAATGTGAATACACTGTTATACCATGAGTTTTTACTTCTATATGTAAACAGCATCAAATATACTTGTATTCAATGTGAATACACTGTTATACCATCAATTTTTACTTCTATTTGTAAACAGCATGAAATATGTTTGTATTAAATGTGAATACACTGTTATACCATGAGTTTTTATTTCTATATGTAAACAGCCTCAAATATACTTGGATTTAATGTGAATACACTGTTATACCATGAGTTTTAATTGTATATGTAAACTGCATGAAATATACCTGAATTCAATATGAATACACTGTTATACCATGAGTTTTTACTTCTATATGTAAACTGCATGGAATATACTTGTATTTAATGTGAATACACTGTTATACCCTGAGTTTTTACTTCTATATGTATACTGCATCAAATATACTTTATTCAATGTTAATACACTGTTATACCATGAATTTGTACTTGTATGTGTAAACAGCATCAAATATACTTGTATTCAATGTGAATACACTGTTATACCATGAGTTTTTACTTCTATATGTAAACAGCATCAAATATACTTGTATTCAATGTGAATACACCGTTAACCACGAGTTTTAATTTCTATATGTAAACAGCCTCAAATATACTTGTATTCAATGTGAATACACTGTTATACCATGAGTTTTTACTTCTATATGTAAACAGCATCAAATATACTTCTATTCAATGTGAATACACTGTTATACCATGAGTTTTTACTTCTATATGTAAACTGCATGGAATATACTTGTATTCAATGTGAATACACTGTTATACCACAGACAAGATGAAAACTTCACAAGTCCTTGTTTATTTAGCAATGAATGTCTTCACTTGACCAACTTCAAATTATTCGGTGGATTGTATCGTCATTTACAAACATTCCACCCCAGTTTTTTTATGTGCCTGTGATTGAACAATTCAAAGTCACTGAAACGTTGACAGCAACAGATATTTGTAACAACTCAGCTATTGAAATTGGTAAGTTAGTGTAAGTTAAGTTAAGTTAACCGTTTATTAAGCAGAAGTTTTAATTTTTTAGACTGTGAACGGGCTTCTACACATGTTGAATTAGCAAAACCAGATGTTGATTTACAATACCTTGGTGCAGATTTTGTTCTAAACATGCTAACGAACAAAAACTAACTCGAGTTAATTGGCAATATGTCATGAAAGTAGCAACTTCCTTGATCAATGAAACCGTGAAGCAGAAAGTAAAACAAGCCATTGGATTTTCATCGCCATGTACTTTTATGAATAATATTGTAACGTTCACGCATCATTGTAAGAGAACTCTCGCCATCCGTTATAGCTGTAACGGATAGACAAACGACCGACGGAAGTGTCATTCGAGTGTCATCCGATTGCTGATGCATCGGATTCGCCGACTGACTCTTTCCCACGTCTGAAAGACTATAAATGGGACTGTAGTGTAGACCTTCGTGGCCAGTAGTTAGATAGAACAGTTATGTTTACTTTGTGTAGTGCTTGAGTGTTGAAAAGATTGAATACACCGATATTGATTCTCCAAACCCATCGGCGATAACTCGTTACATGGTGGAGATGCAGGGTAGACCTTCCTGGTAAAATAAGGTAAGATCATTGGGCTTGATTCTGAGTTGTTAGGGGACGAAGTGAGAGAGTAAGAAATTAGGAGGCAGGTGCTGTTGAGAGGTGCTTGGAAGGTGTGACCAGCGAGTATTGGTACCTTAAATTGCTTGGGTATAGGACCACAGGCCTGGCCGAGCTTCTTATTCGTTTGAACGTCCACAACTCAAGTAAGAGAGCGGATCTTGTCTTGTTTTATGCGGGTTATAATAGGTCTACTCCCCCAGTAGACCTATTTTAACCCGTTCGTCGATCCTGAATGATCGGGTGTAGATGAGTACTGGTCCACTGCGGCAAAGTAAACGGTTAAGGGTGATTGAAGCGTCACCCAACGGCGAAGTAATGGAACGTAGGGGGGCCAACGTAACGGAAGCTCAACCGGAGGTTACGACCAAAGTTTGTGTTAGTACTGGGACGCAAACCTCTCTAGCGATAAGTCACCCCGCCACGAGCCACGGAGCTGAATCAGGGAATACGGTCGGGAGTTCTGGAGAGAGGGCGAATCGGGGGTGCAATTATCGGAGGTTCTTGCAACAGCGGAGGCCGAGAGACAGCGGTCTAGGGGAACGGACGGTTGTGGATCCAGACGACTCGGGAGAAGAGGCGGGCGCAAGAGAGCGATCCACTACCTATCCACCCCTGCTAGGTAGTAGGGCCGAGAGTAGGCAACTTGGTGGAAGCGGGGATAGAAGGGGCCTACTACACGGAGTCACTTCAGTGGTATTCCGGCGACCTACGAAAGGACGCGGTAGGGCTCAGAGCGAATTCCGAGCCGGAAGAGGGCACCAGTCAGGAGGGCTCGGATTGGCACGGTTGGAGAAGCCGACCCATATCCTCGAGAGATTCATCACTTGCAGATTCGGTAGACGAAGAGGAGCTTGCGAGTGAGTCGTCAGGCAGTTCAGCGGGTTCTCTGGCCGCGTCACCAGTAGTCATGGCCCAACGACCACCTGCCCCCCAATTGAAGTACCGGACTCCTCCGATCTTCTACGGGAGGAAGAATGAGGATGCAGTGGATTGGCTAGAGCGTTATAAGAGTACGGCTCTCTATAACCGCTGGGGAGCAGCTGAAATGGCCGAGAATTTTGGGATGCAGCTGAATGGGGAAGCTAGGAAATGGTTTCTCTGCTCGGGAGCGCCGGCGGTGTGGCGGGATACACCGGCAGTGGCAGCAGCACCGGGGATGGTGGCTGTGCCTGGGGTGGATGGACTACGAACGAGATTTCTTCGCGCCTTTCAGCCGCAACATTATGGCCGCTATCAAGAGGCAAAGTTATGACAGCGGAAGCAGGGGATAGACGAATCAGGGGTGGAATACATCTACGACGTCATCGATTTGTGTCGGAGGGTAGACCCAGGGATGTTGGAAGAGGCAAAAGTGCACTATCTGTTTCGTGGTTTGAAGCCTACCCTTGTCGAGAAGATATGGATGACTAGCCCGAGAACTACAGCGGAATTCTTGACTGCGGTGCAGCTGCACACGGAAGCGTCGGAGTTAGCTATTCGACCCAAATGGGCTGTGAGCGTGTTGGGACCAATGAAGGGGTTACCTCCTCCAAAGGAGGAAGCTGGGACCGAATTGAGAGACCTGTTGCTGGAATTTAAAGCTGAGCCCGCCAAGTTAAAAGGCGTGTCAAAATCTCCCAGGCCGGAGGGTGGACGGGGAAACTTGGAACGACCTCAAAATAATGTGTCGTTCGCATCTCGGACTTTGGATGGGAAGCCTATCTGTCATAATTGTGCCAAAGCGGGGCACATTGCTCGTTTCTGTAGGGCGGAGAAGGGCCAAGACCAGAAAAGTACGGCCCCGAAAGAAGATGGGAAGGGCGTTCAGCGGAGTGATCGTCGAGACGAGGGAGAGAACAGATGGAGAAACGATCGGCGCAAGGAAGATGGAAAGACCTGGCAGGCTAGGCGACGGGACTCCGAAGAAGATGACCGGAATACCGTGGGCATGGGGTCGGCCGACGAAGACGACTCAGGAGAGGCGGCCGTACTGCTTATTGAATCTTCCTGCCTGATAACCGAAGAGTTAGTGTGCCGAGGAATAAGGATCAAGGCCGTGATTGACACCGGAGCGGTGATGTCGGTGGCGTCTCCGAGCTTGCAAGAGAAACTAGGAGCTCGTCGTATGAGATAGGAAGGACCGTCTGTAGTCATGGTAAACGGCCAGAGAGCTTCCCCGCTAGGAGCCCTCGAGCTAGAAATCGAGCATAGAGGAATGGAGGCCCGTGGAAAAGTAATTCTATTGGAAATGAGAGGGATCGAGTTACTGCTGGGCAATGACTTTTTGAGCCAGTTCAAGCGGCTCCCAATAAATTACGTCCCAAATGGCGCTAAATTATTGCTCGGAGCGTTACCGGTGAACGTAATCGAAGAACTGGAGGCCGTGAAAGCACCTAGATTGGTCACGAAGACGGCTAGAATGCTTCCGCCCAGAGCCATTGTTCCGGTGGAGATAGAAGCCACGACTCTCAATGAAGCAACGTGGATGATTGAACCTTCGGAACATCTGGCTCGAGCCAAGGGGCTGACGGCGGATAAAGTGCTGGGGTCTTCGGATCAACCGTTAGGACAAGTGTTGATGGTTAACTTAACCAATCGGCGCGCCTACCTAAGGGAGGGGGCCGTCTTGGGGCAGATGGAGGCTGTGGAACCCTCCATTGTCGAAGTGGATGAAGGGGAAACGCCAGATTCACTGGGCGACGATGTTGGGGAGGACTCAGCTGAGTCAATAAGGGACTCAGATTCTACGCCGAGAGTGACCTCTATTCCTCGTCAAGCTTTTCGGGCTCAAGTAGCATCGACGCTTCCCCCTGCTGATGTGGAGAAGATGGTTGAGCTACTTGAGGAATTTGACACTAGTTTTGCTTTGAAGGAGGGAGAACTGGGGGTGTGCAAGATTAAGGCATCGTATAAATACTGGTACAGCCACGCCGGTACAACAGTCTCCCTACAAGAGTGCTTGGAAAGAGAGGGCTATTGTGCAGAAACAAGTGGACGAAATGCTGAGCGGAAGTGTAATTGAACGTTCAACAAGCCCGTGGGCATCACCTGTGGTCTTAGTGAAGAAAAAGGATGGAAGTTGGCGTTTTTGTGTCGACTATAGCCGCTTCAACGCCATATCCGTAAAGGATGCTTACCCTTTGCCGAGGATCGAAGAGACGTTGTCTCGGATGGGGAACGCTAGCATCTTCTCGACGCAAGATCTGGAGAGTGGGGACTGGCAAGTGACACTAAACGAAGAGGATAAAAACAAGACGGCGGTTGTCACCCCCGACGGGCTTTATCAGTTTCTGGTTATGCCCTTCGGGTTGGCCTTCGCACCGGGGACGTTCTAACGCATGTTGGATTTGGTTTTAACCGGGCTGAAATGGACGATTTGCCTCGTTTACCTGGACGACATCAGCATCTACGTGGCTGATGCGGAGGAACACTTGGTGCGACAAGTGTTGACCGCCCTGCGGAAGGCCGGGTTGAAAATTAAGTTGGTGAAGTGTCAGTTTGGGGCCAGCGAAGTCAAGGCTTTGGGCCACGTCTTTAGTGGGATGGAGTTAGGCCTGACCCAGAAAAAATTAATGCGGTTGAAAACTTTCCTTCTCCGTCCACCCTATGTAAGCCGAGTGAACAGTTGAAGTGCGTACGTAGTTTTGTGGGGCTTTGCTCGTATTATCGCCGGTTCATTCCTCAGTTTGCACACACAGCCAAAACCCTGACGGACATGTTTAAAAAGGATGGTTGCTTCGTGTGGGAAGAGTCGCAAGAAGTCAGCTTTGAGCTGATGAAGCAGGCTCTAGTGAGTGCGGCCACTTTGGCCTATCCCGATTTTACAAGACCGTTCGAGATACACCCTGACGCCTGTGACTACGGTTTGGGAGCGGTGTTACTACAAGGCGTAAATAACATTGAGAGGCCCCTGGCCTACGCGAGTCGCCTCTTGTCTCCAAGTGAGTCGAATTACTCGATAACGGAGAAAGAGTGTCTCGCTTTGGTTTTTGCCGTCAAGAAATTTCGGAGTTACATATGGGGAATGGATACTTTGGTGGTGACCGATCACCACGCTCTGTGTTGGCTACTCACCCAGAAGGATCTAGCCGGACGTTTAGCTCGCTGGAGCCTACAGCTTCAGGAATTTCTACTACGGATCATACACCGCAATGGAAGACTACATACGGAGGCAGATGTGTTTTCCCGCTATCCGGTCGACGCACCGCAGGAGCTCGACGAACAGCTGTATTGTACTCTAGCTGCCTTCAGTATTGACACTGAAAGTAAGAGTGAGTTTCAGCAGGCGCAGCAAGTGGAGTGGGACCAAGTCTTCGCGGGGCTGGAGAAAGGAAGGAAATACAGCGAGTATCGCCTTAAGGATGGTCTGCTGTTCCAGACCAAGGTCGTTGATGACGGCCTCCTACTAAGGGTATGTGTGCCTCAATCCTTTAAGAACGAGAAAATGCGCTCTTGCCATTATGACATTACCGCCGGCCACCTAGGTTTTACTTGTACTCTTGACAAAGTGAGGGGTAGATACTACTGGTGGGCCTTGGCCGAGGACGTGCGTGATTTTGTGCGGGCGTGTCGGGAGTTCCAGTCCCGAAAACCAGTCTACCAGCGACCAGTGGGGTTTATAGAAATTCGAAGGAGTGAACGTCCATTCGAGAGACTGGGGATGGATATTCTGGGACCTTTTCCACTGTCCAAGAGTGGGAATAAAAGTATTATTGTAGCCGTAGATTACGT
The DNA here is from genome assembly GCF_020631705.1 of Daphnia magna. Lineage (NCBI taxonomy): Eukaryota > Metazoa > Arthropoda > Branchiopoda > Diplostraca > Daphniidae > Daphnia > Daphnia magna. Next base: position 9,027,980 of record NC_059185.1, on the reverse strand, counting down.
CACCAAGTGGGCGGAGACTCGAGCTCTACCTTCAGCAGATGTGTCAGAGGTGGCAGATTTTTTAGTGAAATTTGTGCTGTTAAGACATGGACATTCGAGTGAATGGCATGTCAGATCACTACGACGGAGTTAAGTCACAGTTTAAACAGACATTGCAACAACATGTGAAAGAACAGGAACAAGAAGAATTGTTGAAATTGCGGAAGGTTCATCAGCGCTGGAATGAACTAAAAACAGCCGTCGGTGTGCAAGAGTCCAGAGTGAAACGTGGCCTAGTGAATGGAGGAGGTCGACTTCTTAACTGGCTTTTTGGGGTCTCTACCCAAGAAGATCTTGAACAAGTGAACGGCCAGATCAACAAGCTTTCGACGGAGACAACATCCATTGCGCATGCCCTGGAAGTTCATGCTTCTCTCATTAACGAGACGCTGTGGGAAACTAAGGCAAGTGGCGACGCCGTAGCCGAGCTACAGACGGCTTTTGCAAAAATCGAACGAGAGGTCTGGAAAATGGACAACAAAATGGACGGGGTGGTGAAAGAGATCGAAAGGCAATGGATTGCTACCACGAAAGTTGGAGATGCGTTCCGTCAAATTGGGCCTGCCGTGGGATGGATCGAAGAGGTGATGGATAATTTTGCCGTTGGTTTGGCTGCTATGGCTATGGAACGTCTACCAGCTACCCTTTTTCCCTCGCTGCAAGTTCAAGCCGCCCTGAAAGAAATTAAATCTGTCCTGCCGTCAGGATCGTCCTTGAGTCCATCCATTCAGAAGGGCGATATCTGGAAAAAGTACACCAAGCTAAAGTAGTCGTGGCTGCGGTTAATAATGGTCTTAGAATTTTTATTCATTTACCTGTTTTTTAGTTTCCTTTTCGTTTTACACTCTATAAAGTAATCTGTTTGCCGCGCCCCATAGACAATGCCACGCAAGGTGCACAATTTTATCCTCTTCCACCACTCCTAGCCGTAGAAACTGATAGACAAGCCTTTGTAGAGTTATCAGTGGACGATGCATTTCGTTGTTTAATGTCACCGACTTTAATTTGTTCGATAAGTAGCGCCATTAATCGGAAACACAGGGAACCCGGGTGTGCAATGTCTTTGTTTGTAAAGGACGAGGCCCGTAGTCATACCCAGTGCAGGACTCATGTTTCACCTTAGCTTGGCCAACAAACTGTATATCTAGGCCATAGGAGGTGGGGTTATTCAACTACTGAAGATACAAAAATAACGATAACTTGCCCGCAAAGTCGTGAAAAGGTTAACACATTAATTAGAAGAAAACCTTTTGATGTCTTTGAAGTTCCAATGTCGTGTACCGCACACATGGATAATTGGATTTTTCAAGCAAGCTTCAGGGAGAATGTCAAGTATTCACTGAACAACGCGTCACTGAGCTTGAAAAGGTAGGGCAAGTTTTGAAAGCGCCCGAGGCTAGTGAGACTATACTAGAAAGGGAGGGGGGGGGGACAAGAACCCAGAATAGCCAGTCGATACTGACGCGCCGTGCGATGATTCAAGGTCGCGTAGCCCTCATGAGGGAGCATCTGCGTATCATTGAGGAAGAAGAGAAAGCTAGACGGGGCGCGGGGCAACCCGAAACAGTTCGGTACCCGTTCGAATTAATAGCAGTTATAGCGATTTTATTCTTTGGTTTGGGAGCAAGTCTGTTCGTTTGTTTGCGTCAAACCAGGGCAACCATAAAAGCCTTGACTCAACGCGTAGTCGAATTGGAAGGTCGGTTGACTATTATGAGGCCGAGGTGGAAGAGCGTTTATAACTGTTACCCGACCCGTTGTATTTGTTTTGTTTCTCTCTCTCTCTACCCTATTCTGTTAGGAATTATTCGAATTGCTGAAATTATTTTGGTGTTTCTTGTGTATCTTTTCTTTCTCTTCTCAATAGCTATTTGTAGTTGTTTTTGTTTCATGCTTGTTTTATTGGTAATTTGTTTTTTTTTCAAAATCAACCATACTATCATTTCTTACTTATCCGCCTTGAAGTTCAATAATACCCTCCAACTATCGTTTCAATCCGATTTCGTAAAATTTTTAACAAAGAAAATCCAAAGAAAAACCCCTGCTTCTATACATATCAAAATTTACTATATTTACTAAAGCTATGTCTCAAATTCTATCTTAGGCGTGATAACATGCATGTATAGTTTATGAGCACAGGCAACACTCAAGTATGAGTAGGCCTTGTAATAAAAAAAAACAAAAACAAAAATATGTAATGGGTATATTATCTAATATATGTTATATAGTTTTATAATATGATTTAACATATCAGTGCTTGATATATTACATATATTTTTGACATTACGTAGTTACCCCGTAATGTTTGTGTAAAAAATTGCTTTTCTGTTGTATTATGAATGACATATATTTAAAATCAATAGAAGCAAAATTCATCATTAAGTGGAGACATAATAAATATAAATATGACTGGAGGATGGATGGGTACTCGTGGCGGCGAGTTAAAAAATACTGTAAACAAAATAAAAAATTTTATATATTATTTTAAATTGCGAATTGCACGAGAAGAAACTCAACGATTCCTTTACAACTGGGTTTTTAAAACATGCATACGAGCATCCCGACTACCCAAACCAAATTCTCGTCATTTACGATGGAGAAGATTAGGTCGTAAATCCCAAATACTCTCATGGAAATGCCAGGAAAGTAGAGAAGATGGAAAAACCTCACTTTCGAACGACGAAGTTTGTGTTGATCACAGCCAAAGAACAATCCAAGGAACCTCCAGCGCGAGTTCATGGTGAACTGATTGAGGCAGCGGGATCCAACCCGAAAATGCAAGCAGTAGATGCTTCTTGAGACCTGGAACAAGTGGGGAACACACAGAAATCAGCTCGAGCTAAAAATTGAATAAGCCACGACGAACGAATTAATGCCTACGAGGTTGAAATCGACACAAACCTTCTCCGGAAACTTGAGCTGCTTCCTTCTGTTAACATGGCTTGTATGACCTTGGGAAAGTCTCATACGAATACAGAATAATTGTAATTAAGATAGCCATATTACGAATATAATAAATACTGTAAGTATCTATTTAATATGTTTTTTATGTACCAAAGAAAACAAATATATATATATATATAAATGTTGAACTAATAGTTAATTTTTTCCCATAATATACATAATAATTTATGGCCTATATATAATATATCATACAATATATAATTATATTTATAATATATTTACAGTACCCACCAAATGTATAAGAACACCCCCTCTATTTCCATGAATTCTAATGGTGCTACGTGTGTCCCTCAAATAACTCAAATAACTATTTGACGGCTAGAGCTAGATTTTTTTTTTGCTGATCAGTAGAACCATAGAGCTACAAATCACTCACACTAGACTTTTTTCTAGGAGTAACCCCCGAGCTCCTAAACACTCGTTCATCGATTAAGTACACGAGCTCCCCCCCACAAGCGTAACGTTAAAACTGTGTTTTTCATAAATAAAAAAATAATTTAAACTACGCAAAAATATTTTTTTTGCACTTAAAAAATCCGGCGTTCTTTATTTAACAGCGTTATTTCTTGTTTTCATAAAAAATTATTTTATTAGGAAACCTTTCCTATCCCTTGAAGTTTACCCCCTATACACTTCGAGAGTGAAAATGTTAATATCGCCTTCGGTCACTAGGGGCGCTATATATAATAAATATATGTATTATATATATATATTATATATATAGTAACTATACCTATGAAATTTCTTAAAATACATACTTAATGCACTTTAATGTGATTTTAAGGTAAAAATGTAGTGCAAGGGTTTACTTAACATCCACGACGCTCAGCAGGTACGCCAACCGGTCCCTTTCGGCCTGCAACACTGATATTTCTATAAAAAGTAACTGTGTTTTAACTAATTGCACAACATGTTTATCTTTACGGACAGTGGCAGAATGAGAAATCGAACTTTCTTCTAAAAGCTTGTACCGTCCGGATTAAACCCGACTCAACGTTTGAAATGATTAAGCTGCTGCTGCAGATGGGGGTAAATCCCAACTACGTGGACGAAAAACGGAATAGTCCTCTTCATTACTGGCCCTACAAGAGTGTGCGCTTTTCCCGTGGAATGATACAAGATGGAACCCACTTCACGGTCGACACTTCAGCACCACTGTTCAGGCATTTCTAGAGGCCGGATACCATGAAGACCAAATTAACGAGCAGGGTGAAACTGCTCTGGAATGTATCAAATTCTTGGAGATGCACGCAGTATATCCCGATGTCGAGTTCCAGTCACTACTGAATGGCTTTCTACAGGCTATACGTCCCCTATCGTGTTTCTGTGCTAGAGTCATCAATAAGCATCGACTTCCTATCGACAACCTTCCGTCTAGTCTGCAGATCTTCGTAAAATACCATTGAATTCCACGAATGTACGAGTTGAGTGCAACAAAAATTTCTCCCTTTCACCCAGTAGCAACCTGATTTCAAAATTGATAAATATTTATGTCTTACAAATTATTCAAATTATTCATTGCAGTTCCACCTCGGTTTTAGAGCTGCAATGGACTTTTTGGAATTATCGAACCACCGTCAGTTGTAGATTGGCGCAAAAGAAACGCTCGCATCCAGCAAGAATATCCGTGCAAAAACGAAGCCCTGGTTCCAACAAAAATATAGGCTGCACCTATCAGCTCCAATATGCTAATTTTTTGCAGTCTAGTGGTTTGGCTACTCAAGATCAGAGGATGTTGAGATAAATCAACTGGAGGATTATATTGTTCGCTGTCAACCAGAAAGTTAATTATAGGTAGCTGATTAGATATAACAGCAGCAAACAGTGGAGGCACATCTGTATAATCAACATTTTCCCATGTAAATGGACCAACTTCGATGACAGAAACTTTCAGTTTGTTAACCAAGAATTTGACTGTTCTGGAAGTTCTGTTTTTTATTGCCACCAGCAAAGGTGTTTCTCCCATATCATTGTAGGATTTGGCTACATTGGCTATAAACTCGTCTCCCTCCTTAAATGCTTTGCGTAGACATTCCATCGATTACTAATGCTAACTAATGTTTTAAATTAAACCCAAGCAATAAATTTAATGTATAAATTACCTGAACCGATTCAATCTTTTGGCCCACCAAAGTTTGGTTCATCTCTTCTTACTTCTTTACTTGGTCCTGTAGGGTGGCTTTGTCGAGCAGCAAAGTATTCACTTCTTCTGTCAAAGTTGAATTTTCAGTATGGCAGGCTACGGCTGCATGTTGGAGTTCTGAGTGGATAAATCACACTCAGTGGGGGGCGATGAAGGTTCCTTCTGCATACATCAGACTCCTAGGTAAAGGAAAAGTTTAGTAATTTTAAATAATGTAATTGTAATGTTTCATACTTGAGAAATTGTCTTCTCTTGCTTTTACGCCCTGACATCTAACCATAAACAATTTGATTTATGAATAGAAATAAAAACTAATCATTTATTCTAAATTAAAATAACGTATCACTTTTTCAAAACACACGCGTTAAAACTTGAAACTTTGTTTACCTTGTCTGCTACAATGTAGATAGTGGTACACGATCTTATTCCACGATATACCGGGAAAAAAAGATCGATTCCACGTAGCTAAGCCCCGCCCAAGAGGGGTGGGGGGAGTCATTCTACGATCGTATTCTACGATGTACAAGTACGTGGTACACAGTAAGCGTACACGATTAACCGGGTCCCATTATGGAGTATATTTAAAAGACTACCGATAGCGATCACTTTGAAGTTGAAAAAGTAATTTCAGATTTCGAATAAGCAATAATAGAGATGATGCCACCAATTTTTCCAAACGCAAGAAGTTGCAGATGCTGGGTTCAATTTGCGCAGGTATTATTTTAAGATTACTCTAAATAGCACAATTTTTAAAAAATAATATTTTAAAATTATGCTTTTTATCGAAGCGCCTGCAAAGAAAGAATCCATGCAGTGTATAAAACAGGTGGGGTTATTAAACGTATGGTTTGGTCTTCTTTGCGTCTCTGATGACGATCGTCGAATTAAAAACGAAGTTGAATCCTTCATTCGATGGTTTTACGCACGTTGCAGTCCACACCACCAGAATTTTTGGTTTTTTATCAGTAAATTGAAAACGCTGAAGATCATTGCGAGCATCTTCAATTATGTCACCCAAATTTATGAACTGCATTTCCTCGCCAAATTTGTCTTCAGAAACGTTGTCACCACCATCAGTCTGTCCATCAGATTCCGATTCCAAGTTGGAGGTTTTTCGATCAAAAAGGTCAAAGGACTTGTCAAAATTACTTCCATTATCGGTCGTTGTTTCTGTAGTTATACTAGAGATCTTGAATTCAGAGATAATATTTTCGATCGCATGGCCGAGAACTTAATATTTATGGCTGTCGCGGTTTTCTATGACCACCAGGCAAGCGCTTCTACGCCCCAAGTCCTCACCAATCCAATGCACAGTCATGCCGAGAAAACTTCTTTGGTGAGCTGTCCAATCAGCTGTTGTTGAAAAATATTTGGCCGCTTGAAGAGATTCAATGAGAAGCGTTTTCTTTTGATGATACTCCTTGTCTAAAAGGTTGACAAAAAAAGGATGGAGATTTGTTCTTCGGGTTAACAGCAAGTTGACCAAAGAGTCCCAAAAAACCAGGCTTCTTGACTGCGATGAAAGGTCTGATATCGATAAAAATATAGCTAAATCTGTCTTAATAATAACAATAGATCTTTTTCTGTCTTGTAAGTTCTAAACTTCTAGTGCTGATCAATTGAATAGTAATTTTTTATTCATTTTAACATTCCTATTATTTACTTCTAGAAGCAACACAAGTTTTTCTTAAGATGACGGTAGTGCTTCTGCTAATGTCGAGTAGAATGAAAATAGTGAGAAGAAAAGAAGCTTTCTGGATGCCTACAAAGAACGTACAGTATCCTGCACAAAAATCCGAACACCGATTTAATTTTTTAAAGCCACCTATTGGCGGGGTAAAGGGTTTTTTGTTTGTTTTTCTTTAAGAGGGAGGGTAGACGGAGTGATAAACACATAGGGCAGGGTTGGGTAAGTCTAGACATTTTTTTAATGCCTTAAGGTATTACGCTTTAAGGCAAGTAACAGGTCGGGACATTTTTGCAACCCCCAGGGTGGTGTGTTTTTTTAAACGACAGTTGGAAATGTTGGACTAAGGCTGTGTAATACTCCTTACCCAAATTAATTATATAGCTGCCTGTGCATAATTATATCGATACCGATGGCATATGTGTAGAGCCTCTGATTGCGACGCCGTAGATCAGTGTTCGATTCCCAATAAGGAATTGCAAAATATTTGGTATTGTTATAATATTCTTTATTCGAATTTGCTGGGAATAATTTCTCTAGAACGAAGGAGATTATTATTTTTAAAATTATTTAATAAACAAAAAAAGAACATGTTGCTCGATGAAAATTTGTTTTATATATAAACGAGAAGTTCTAGTAAGTTATTCATATTAACTCATCACCTCATCTGGGATCGAACACCGATCTCCACCATCACATTCAGAAACGCTACACCTACGCCATTGACCACGATATAAAGATTTACAGGCAGCTGGAAAATAAGCTAAATTTTTTTGGTAAGCAACATTACCAAGCCCAAGCTCTAAATTTCCAACTTTCGTTTAAAAAAACACACCACCCTGGGGGTTGCAAAAATGTCCCGATCTGTAACTTGCCTTAAAGGGTAATACCTTAAGGCACCTTTTTAAAATGTCTAGACTTATCCAACCCTACCCTGTCGTGTCCATCACCCCGTCTACCCTCCCCCTTAAAGAAAAACAAACAAAAAATCCACTACCCCGCCAATAGGTGGCTTTAAAAAATTAAATCGGTGTTCGGATTTTTGTGCAGGATACTGTACATCATCGGCAAATTCTAACGAGCTTGAAGAGCACATTCCTTGTTTGAATAAAGGCGTCGGGGACGTCGGTCAGTTAAAAAGATTTCTCACAATCAAATCGACTTACATGTAAATAGATACTAGAAATACTAATTATACAATTTCTAATATTGTGGTTGTTTAATTTTTATGCAGAGAACGAAACTCGTCATTTTCCAAGGGGTTCGACACTCAAAAAAGGACTAGAAAATGAAAAAATTTGATGCGCGGGAATCAGTTCTACAAATAAAAGAGAAGAAAAAGATGCTTGAAACGCCCCAATATGATATAGTCCAAATGAGAAAAAAAGGGGAAGTGGCGACTAAAAATTTATTTTTCGTCACTTTGAGAAGTAAGAGGTAAAAAAGTGAAAAAAAATTGAAAAAAGTGAAAAAAATGAATCTTTTCGGAAAAAAGTAGAATTTTCGCATATTTGGTTTGTTTCAGTTGAATGTAGACTACTTTGTCGTGCGGTTCTGAACACCTGTATCTGCGATCTAGTGCCAAGAGTGACGAAAATGGGGGAAAACTGTGTTTTTTCTATTCTGCATACAGAATTTGACATAAATGTTACCCCAAAAATCAAGTGCATATTATTAAAGCTCGGTTATAGTTCTTTTCGTACTTTGGCTCGAATAAATCCCGATTGTGCTGAATTAGAACATTTTGTAAGAACAATCCTTGCTGATGTAGATTACGTTGCTGACTTACCCGAAGCTGAGAAAGTCAGCATTTTTGGAGAAATGTTTGCAAAAATTCCTTCGAAGTTTAGTTTTATGCCAGGAGAAAAAGCTTTAATTGCTGATGTTGTTGACACTGCTCAAAAAATAACAGCGCGAAGTCAAGAAAACTTTTCCTATGACATTTTACCGTCATCAGGACGCAAAAGAAAGAGAGTGTCTACCTTCAGTTCATCAGAGTCAGGGAGAAAAAAAATAACAGTGCTGATGGCTTGGCTGATATGCCTGTGAATGGAGGATTACAAGAAGTTAGCCCTACTAATGTTCTTCCCATAGATTCTGTGATGCGAGTCGTAAGTCGTGCTGCAAATGTTTCAGAAGGCCAAAGTGATATGACAAACGTTACGTTAGAAGGAACACTTGAAGAAACACAAAATACTACACGCGTGATAAGACGAAAGGGAAAATCGTTACAGGAATACTTATTCAATTGGATTTCAAAAAGCAAACTTCGTGATACGTGGGATTTACCGTCTATTAAATGGACGATTGACAATCATGAAAGCGAACAGCCTAAAATTACTTGTTCTACGTGTAAAATAGCGCCGTTTAACGTAAATGGTGACAAACATGTCGGCTGGAAATTTTCTGCTTATGTGAATCACATCAATAATTTCCACAAAAGGAAGCACGGTCATGATGCTACAAGTCATGGGGCAACCCCAGGAACCAGTGGTCAAAGTAATCAAGCCCAAATTTCACAATCACAACCTAATAGACTTTGCTCCGGAGCATCTTCATCAGAAACTGTCGGGTCGGAACCTTCTAACTTGCCTTCTAATGAGAGCCAGGTTTTCAGTAACGGACAGCAGTAGTGAGTCGTACTCTGTCCAGAAAACGCAATCAAAAGACTCAAGCTCAAGAAGAACATTGCTTCAACGCTTGAACATTCAAGCTAGCGTTCAAATTAAAAAAAACCTGGTGGATATCGTTACGACAAGGATATTGGACTATTACATTTTGCCATGTACAGTTATATTCAGGGTGGTCGTAAATTTTATGAAGTGTTAAGTGCTAATTTTGAAGGAATATTTCCTAGTTGCAGAACTATTGAGAGAAAATTATCCTCGTTTCACAAATCAGTACCCGAAGGAGAAGTAAATGTTGCGTTACTTAAAGAAATTTTGGATAAACATAGACTGCCACCAGTCGTTTCCATTGCGGAAGACGGAACAGCCATCGTCGGACAGAGAGAATACGATAAAAGGACAAACAGAGTCATTGGATTTAGTCTTCCGCTGCGATGCAATGGTATTAATTTTCTGTTCTTTTCTATGTATTATGAATGTTTTCATTAAAACTAAATATTCGCAGGATTTCCCGATTCGCTAGCTTCTTCTGTCAGGACCGCCGAGGATATTGTTAATTTATTCGAAAAATATGAACGTGCAGCTGTGGTTATCACTGTTATGGCGCAAACCATGGATGAGCAAATCCCGGCTATCCGGATTGCTTCTTTCTGTTCAAACAACAGATTTACGGCAGACGATGTTAAGCACAGGGCTAATTATATTGAAGCCGAACTAAACAAGTTGGGAATCCGAATGCTTACATATTCCGCAGACGGAGACAGTAGAGAAATGAAAATGATGCGCCAAGTTTTGAATTTAGGTGCGCTTCCCCCCGTCTCTCACGACAAAAAAAAGGCAGAAGCGGTACGGTATATAAGTAGTTATTTTAAGAAAAGTAAAATAATGTGATGGCAAGTATTTTCTCTTTATGCAGCACAACAAATAGCTGACGAAACGGGTTGGCTACTGAAACGACAATGGGATTTTTTCGCCGCCGATGTAATAAACAGTGCAGTGCCAGTACAAGACACAGTTCACATAGGTACAATTCCGAACGCCGAACATTTTCTTAGTATTTATAATGCAGACGGAGCTTATTTTCAATTGTTCGCATACAGGCGCAAAATTTCGAACGCGGTTACTGAAAAGAGACCGAGCTACATTTCTCACAATAGGTAAAGGGATTGCTTCGGTGTCTGACCTTGAACAACTCTTAACAGAAGTTACCAAAGGGCAGCACCACTTAAAAAATGGTGATCTAAATTTGCACGACAAAATGAATTACGATGCTGTAAGAAGACTGTGTGACCCTTGTGTCACTGATATTCTGTGCGACAAAGTAGCAGGTATAACTTTTTTATAAAATCATAGTTAGAAAATAGAAAATTGTGAATGGTCTGACGTCAACTATATATCTTGTTGTATGTATATTATTTCATCAGGTTCAGAAGTAACGTGCTTCTATCTTAAGCTAATGAGACTAATAACAGCAAGTTATTTGGATAAAAGCTTATCACCACTAGACAGAATATATGGAATATGGTATTCTTGTCTCGCTTTACGGTATTGGCGACATTGGCTTCAAGAAAACGGATACAAACTAGATATTAATTTCATCACCCTCAACGCGTACATGTGTGTTGAGATAAATGCCCACTCCTTAGTCCTCATATCAAGGAGACTAAGAGAGAATGGAACTCCTCATCTGTTTCGGCCGTGGCATTTTGGGAGTCAGAGCTGCGAATCTTTTTTTCGACTTGTCCGGTCGTTGACTTCAACAGAATCGACCCAAGTAAATTTAAGTGGAAAAGGTTTTTTCAGTCGTAGCGAGAGAGCGGATGCCGCAAACCAACTTCTGGGAGAAGGAGAAAACGATGGAGTTTATTTCCCGAGGTTTACTCATGCTTTTGAAGACCAGAGCCAAGACGATGGCAAAAATATTTCTTTCAATCTTCCTTCTCATTTACCCTCCGATGAGGAAATCGAACGTATAATTCGCAAGGCCATGGTAGATGTTGACCATCAGTTTCAATTATTAGGTAAAAAAATTCTCGAGACAATAAAACATTTTGTAATATTCTTATATGATTGGATTTTTAGGTGTGAAAATGAGAGGAAAAAAGAAATTTATGTTCAATCAAGAACTAGTTCAACGAATCAATGTGTCTCGAAAAGATAAGGAACACCCTGCAGCATTGATTGATAGCAACTTGCTGTTGGAGTTGGATGACTCCGGTGCAGAAGAAACAGCGGTCGAGGAAAACGTCCAGCCATGTCCTGACGCGGGTGATGAATATGACATAGATGTACTGAAGTCTCTTGGAATGGCCCAGCTAAGAGATTTTTCTCATTTGGTTTCTCGCCAGCTTGAGTCTAGCGCTTTTGCTAGTATCATTTGTAATAATGGATCGCAAATTGTCGTTAAAAAAAGCGCGGTCGTGTGGTTTTGTGAAAATTCAGTTCGGCGATTAAGCAATGATCGCACTTTACGAGTCATGCAGTTGGCAAATTTTTCCGAAAGAAGAAAATTAAAAATAACTTCTGTTTCAACTCGAAAAGTTGTACAAATTGGAGACTGGTGTCTTTTTCGGAATTTGGAAGGGAATGGTTTTTTTTTGGGGCGAGTTCTCTCTTTTGCATACTTTAACAGCACTAAAAAATCTATTTCCATGTTTGAATGGATAGTTGATCAAAAAGACCATGAGGTTGGGGTACTCTGCATATGGTATAAACTAGATATAAATCAATCTATATTTTCGGGAAAATTAATCGAAGTACATGTCCATCATGGTTTTCACCCTTGTGTTTCGTATATTTGTAGTTGTCCTTCTCCAACATTTACGTTTGATGCCCAAGGTTCAAAACAATTGTTTTTTACCAATGCAACAGTTAACCAACTATCAAATTTTCTCAAGGACATGACATTATCAAGGGACTAAATAAACTATTCCGACTCACTACACTTCAGCTGGTCTCTTATTTTAAAACAAAAAAATTAGAAAAGTGAAAAATAGGGGGAAAAGCGAAAAAAAGTAAAAATGGAGAATAAAAAGTTATTTTCCACTTTTTGGGGAAGAAGCTGGGAATTTGGAAGACAAAAAGTGGTTATGGAAATTTTTGGAGGCAAGAAAACAATAAGAAAATCTGGTAAAAGAGGGAGGAAAAAACCGTTTCGCGCGTTTTTATATTTTTTTTAGGGACATGCGTGTGGGTATTTTTTGAGTGTCGAACCCCTTGTCATTTTCCCTCTTCAGCCGCATGTGAGAACCTTCTCAGCACTGCTGGCCTTATTTTCACTGGTAAAAAATCACTTCTCTGTGACAGCAACTTTGATAAGCTCACGTTTATGAAACTAAATCGAAATGTGTGCCATAACTGGAAAACGAATCCCTCAACATCATAGTTTTGCTTAATTGCCGTACTGAAGTGTGTGGAAATACACAAAAAAAAAAGAAATTTTTTATTGTTTAATTAATATCTTCAAAGATTTTTTGAGCGATTTTGCAAGCACAAGCACAAGCTATCCCTCGTTAAATTTTTGCCGAGCGAATGAGCAAGCGACGCTCGAATGTTCCTAAATGAGCGAAAGCGAGAGCGACGCTCGTTAGTCGGTGAGCTATTGTAAAGTCTGGTCTTAGTGAAACTGTTTCACCACCAAGGAAAAAAAGCCGGTTCTTGGATGGGTTGAAAAGGAAATCCTCAACAAAAAAATACGAAATGGATCGCTATATCATTTACAGTTACGGTGTTCTTGAGGATCTCAATCGCAACCCAACCATTAAAGAGATATTCATGTAGAAAAAACGCCACTGGGTGTCGGCCCTGGGTGTCGGCCTTCGAGATTTATGTGCGGCTGCGTTGGGCGAACCGTTGGTGTGTTGCCAAGTTGAAAATGTGACTAGGGCTCGGCCCCGTGTCTAATGGGTAGGTATTTGGGCGAATGGGTAGGTCTTCTCGGCAAAAAAATTGGATCCGGTGGGTAACGGTTCCTAAGACTTTGTGCCCACTACCTACCCGGGTATCATGTGGGTAACACAATTTCGAAAACCGTTTTCATTGTCCGGGTTCAAAACCCGGTTATCCCCGATTTCCTACCCGATTACCCGAGTTTTACCCTGAAATCAAGTGACGCCCTTTGAATTTCCCACCACAAAAATTTTTTTGCTACCCTTCCTTTTAATTTAACTTGGGGCTTTGCAAGCCGCCATTTTCCAAGATGGTGGTGGGTATACCCGGTTTGCCCATCAAATCCTCCCAGCCTACCCACAGTGGCAAATAGACTACCCGCATCGCTCATGGGCGACTTTTTTTGGCGACAAACCGCGGGTAAACCGGGTTTTTGAGAACCGGGGCCGACCCCTAAATGCGACCCCTCGCTTCGCTCACCGTTTTTCCTCTCTCTAGCAGCCTGGTCTCGGGGGGTGTACGGAGAGTGTTTTATTTAACGTTCGAAATAAAACACTCTCCGTACCACCCTAGTTTGAAAATCTCCGTACCACCGAAATTCCCTAGATGGCTACTGCTACTGGGGGATAACGGAATACCACCTTCTTTTGTTTCCTCCTAAGGTGCAGTTTCTCCAGAACAAATGACAAACGGCAGCCGCCTACGATATTTGTAAACAAACAGTCAAACACAAAATAAAAGTTATAAAATGAACACAAACACCAACAGATTTCAAATTCTGCTCAGACACGTAGTTTAATACGGCAAATCGAATAAGAAATAAATGAAAACGAGAAAGCTCCCCAGTTTACACGCGATAATTCCCCCCCAATTTTGCAGCCAATCACAAACCAGCGGAAACCTCAAAAATTTGAATTTCGACCGAATAAATAAATATATAAAATGAACACAAACACCAACAGATTTGGAATTCTGCTCAAACACGTAGTTTAATACGGCGAATCGAATAAGAAATAAATGAAAACGAAAAGTTCCCCAGTTTACATGCGATAATTCCCCCCAATTTTGCAGCCAATCACAAACCGGCGGGAACCTCAAAATTTTGAATTTCGACCGAATAAATAAATATACAAAATAAAGAAAAACACCAACAGACTTGAAAATTTGCCCAGACACGTAGTTTAATACGGCGAATCGAATAAAAAATAAATAAAAACGAAAAATTCCCCAGTTTACACGCGATAATTCCCTCCAATTGACAACCAATCAAAACCCGGCTGGAACCCCTGGAGAAACAATAAACATTTTGGGGCCCATAACCACGGGATAGCCTTCAATCTTTCCCAAGGAAAATCTCTCAGGGATAACGTCTCTTTAGCTCGGCTGGGTTGATTTTCGTACCAAAGCAAATTTATCAGACGGGAATTTTGATCGATTGGTTTTCTTGAAACAGAATGGTCATTGCTCTAGAAATAGGAAAACTAGTCCTTTTAGTCCAAATAAATTAACTCTTGGTGTAGAGTTCAAGTATTCAGAAATGCGGTGTATTTAAATTCTCATTTTCTAAAGAAAACACTTTAAAAAAATGTTAACTGTCAACTGTTCAAGTTTTTTAAAAAATTATGAGTGCAGTGGTGAGCGCAAGCCGCTCGTTTTTGGGAGTGGGAGCAGATAGCTCTGAGTGCGCTCCCAAATCTGTGAGCTTCTTTGAGCTCTGGTTATATTATTATTGTTATTATATTCTTAATTTTTTAACTTATCATACAGTGTATATGATTTGGTGTTTTAATGGTTCAAACAAATCAGCAAATAAAACAGAAAGATAAATCTAAATCAAATCAAAGGCTTAAATTAAAAAATCAAGTCATTGCAAAAACTGCAAATCCAAATCAAATCCAAATCAAATCCAAAAACTTTTGGAAAACTATTGCATGAACAAGTTTCTTGAAAAGCTAGTTGAATTTCAATTTTATGTTACAGCAGTTTATGACAACAGAAAAACGACCTTCATTTATTTTAACTACAGAATACGAAGCAAAGAACACAAGGCTGCGAAGAATCGGAAAAGCTATGCTTGAGCTTGCTGCTAGGGGTTTATGGAATATTTTTCAGCAAGTTTTCCATTACTTCTGGTTACGTGCTTCACTCACAAGGATTGCGAATAATTTACGTAGCCGCATTTTTTGTTTAAAATGGCTGAATTTTATATAGTCCATTTTTTATACACAACAAATAATTTCATAATATTTGTAGATTTTAGGGTGTCTTTTTTAAATATTTTGTCTAACCGTTTCTTCGCTGTTTTTATAGCCTTGCTTAAGAGTTTCGCCCAACACTGTTTGTTGTGATTCTCGAGGATTAGTGGGGTTAGACGAAGCATTAAAAAAAACCATAAATTCTACAAGTATTATGAAATAGTTCATGGTGTATGCGGAAGGGCTATATAAAATTAAGGTATTTTAACCAACACATCCGGCTAATTGAATTATTCGTAATCCCTGTGTTGTGTAAAACACAAAATCAATAGAAAAATGGAAAAATTACTAAACATTTTCCCTATCAACCCCTACCGGAAAGCTGAAGCATACAGTACCCACCAAACTATTAGGTACACCCCCCTTTTTTCAGTGCATTCTTATGGCACTACGTGTCTTAGAAAAAATGCAATAACTCTTGAACCGCTTGGGCTAGATTTTTTTCCTTTTTTACCTGAGTAGGTCTAATGATGATCTACATTTTTTATACACATGAAGTCGTCGTAGGATTAACCCCCACGGCGCTACGGTATCGTTCACTTTATTAGGTACACCCCGTTTTCCCCCATATGCGCCGTGTTAAATACGGCGTTTTCAAAAATATACAAAAAATACTAAAAATAAAGCTAAAATCTTTTTCTTTGTGCTAAAAGATGCACAATTCTTCACTCTATACTAATCTGAAGTATGATTTACAGTCAAACCAATTAAAAGAACCCTTCTCTATACCCCGAAGTTTACCCCCCTCAACATTTTTACGGCAAAATCAAAACTGGCGATGTCACCACCAGAGGCACTGCAAGATTCGGGCTGTTGCTGCGCCAATGCGATGAGGGGCACACAAGATATAAAAAAAAATCTGATTATTTTCATTTTCGCATCGCATATAGCGTATTTCATTGTTTATTTTCTAATGGAACTAAGATTCAAATTGAAACCATATTCTGTGAAAGCTGGCGGCTGTTAGCAGTAAATATATTTGATCACGATCAAATATATTTTTAGGCCTTCGCTACATCGCTCCGGGCGGTGCAAGATTACGTCTCGTAATCAAACTGCATGAGTAGCGGTACGGTCGTGATGAAAAGTTTTAACTTCTTCAATTGGAGGAAAGCAAAAACCGAAGAGACCGAGACAGCAGCAGCAGCAGCAGCGTAAAACGATGAGGGAAAAAATGGAAATGATGGCGATAACCAAAGAGATTTTGATGATCTCCCACCAGTTGGTATATCTCTCGACTCTCGCTGCTGTCAATAGAACATCAGCTGCATGAGGACGATGATTCAATGGAAAATCAGCAGGTGATTGTTCATTCATGGCGGCTATGATGTCGGCTACAACGTTCATGTGGTTAAGTAAATTGTCGTTATAGGCTGGATTGCTGCGATGGTCATAGTCGAAGGATTTCAAGTCTTCATAGCGGAAAGAATGAGCCAATGTACGCTCTGGCAGTACAATATTTGGGTCGATCCTTGTCCAAGTGTTGTTGCGAAAGGCGTAAAGTTTATCGTTGAAATGGACGAAACCATTTGTACAATAGCATGGGGAAAATTTCACTAATTCCCAGCCATCAAGATTAATGGTATAATTGTTAAATTTCGGTTGTGGTCCAAAAGGCGTGATCACGGTTTCAAATGTGGCGTTCACGACTTAACACTGAATCACTACGGCGGTATGTCCAAAAGCTTGTAACTTTGCGCACCGAGGTAATTTCAATAGTGAAGCGGCGAGCCAACCATTATATTGGGCGGTGATAATTGCTCGTTCATTTTTAGCTTTGTGAACATCAAATTCAATTGTTTGTAACATACGCGCTAATTCATTATCACGATCAATAGCAGGATCTTGAATATATTGTTTATTAGCCGATCTATCCAAATCTGGGCAACTAAATGGCGAGGTGGTTTCCATAGTGACGCTTGGTGGGGCCTTTTCCTTGATGGCCGCCGACTCGGCGGTGAGTGGTAGAGACTTATCGACGATGTGCCACGTTACCAAAATTAATTTGAATTGGTCGACGATTTTAAAAGTCATTTTTTGGTTGTTGCAATTTCATTGATTTGGAGTACACCTTGTAGCTTTGCGAACATCAAATTCAATTGTTTGTAACATACGCGCTAATTCATTATCACGATCAATAGCAGGATCTTGAATATATTGTTTATTAGCCGATCTATCCAAATCTGGGCAACTAAATGGCGAGGTGGTTTCCATAGTGACGCTTGGTGGGGCCTTTTCCTTGATGGCCGCCGACTCGGCGGTGAGTGGTAGAGACTTATCGACGATGTGCCACGTTACCAAAATTAATTTGAATTGGTCGACGATTGTAAAAGTCATTTTTTGGTTGTTGCAATTTCGTTGATTTGGAGTACAAGGTGTACTCCAAATCAACGAAATTGACGGTTGAAGAGTCAAATGAAAATCTAGTTGACGATCGTCGTCCAAAAAGCGGAAATATTTTTCTTTTTCCGTTTTTTTATCATAAGAGTTCCGGTTCCAAATTCAACTGTACGTAGTTCATGTTGAATCTTATGGGTTTATGTTGTATCCCAAACTAAAGTTAAGTGGTTGTTAGATAAGGTTTCAGCGGTTGCGGAAGCTTTTCCCATCGGTGTTGGAAAATCTTCATCTTCCACTTGTTGAAACAGTTGTACAGTATCCTGCACAAAAATCAGAACACCGATTTAATTTTTTAAAGCCACCTATTGGCAAGGTACAGTAGCGGTCCACGAAGTGGGAGGCTCGCAAAGTGGGAATTCCTACAAAGTGGGAAGGGGTGGAGCCTGCACCAAAAAGACCCCTTTAGCCTTGTATTCTTTGAACTTGCGCGGGGGTTTAAACTTCAAACCCTTTTTAACCGGTTTTCTGCCCTAAATATATGATGGAAATCATTGCCGAGTTAAAAACCCTTTAATTATTGAGATAACTCGCCAATCATATTTAAAAATTCATTGTGAAATTCAATCAAAATTTTGTGATTTCTAGTCTACTTCATGTGTTCTATGTTATTACGATTAAACCTAGAAAATGTTTTTTTATTTGTAATCTTCTTCTATTGATGTAATATACGTAATATTTTGCTGTGAAGAATAAGAGAAACAGAAAGTGCGTACGTACACACTTTCTTAATGATAAACTTCATGTATCGGGTTCAGCAACAAATATTGGGCCACGGGAACAGTGCTGAGGGCAACAAGGTCACATCTCTCTAGCAGTTGCAAGACCCTTCTTGTATTGTTCTTAAGGGTGCCACGAAGTGGGACAAACCGGCAAAGTGGGAAGCTTCTCCCCTCGCACGACTTGTCCCACTTCGTGGACCGCTACTGTAGTTGGTTTTTTGTTTGTTTTTCTTTAAGGGGAGGGTAGACGGGGTGATGGACACGTCAGGGCAGGGTTGGGTAAGTCTAGACATTTTTTTATGCCTTAAGGTATTACGCTTTAAGGCAACACACCTACGTTACAGGTCGGGACATTTTTGGAACCCCCAGGGTGATGTGTTTTTTTTAAACGACAATTGGAAATTTAGGGCTTGGGCTTAGTAATGTTTCTTACCGAAATAATTTAGCTTATGTTTCAGCTGCCTGTGAACATTTATGTCGTTGTCAATGGCGTAGGTGTAGCGTTTCTGAATGTGATGCTGCTGATCGGTGATCAATTCCAGATGATGTGTTGAATAATTGTGGTTCCCTTACGAGAAATTCTCGATTATATATGAAAAACATTTTTATCGAGCAATATGTGCTTTTTTTTTATTTTATATTTTAAAAAATAATAAATCCCTTCGTTTTGAAGTAATTAATATTCCCTACAAATTCGATTGAAGAATGTTATAACGATACCAAATATTTACGCAATTCCGTATTGGGAATTGAACAATGATCTACGGCATCGCAATCAGAGCCTCTACACATATGCCATCGGTATTTACATCATTGTGCACAGGCAGCTATCTAATTAATTTGGGTAAGGAATATTACACAGCCTAAGTCCAACATTTCCAACTGTCGTAAAAAAAACACACCACCCTGGGGGTTGCAAAAAGGTCCCGACTTGTACTTGCCTTAAAGCGTAATACCTTAAGGCATAAAAAAATGTCTAGACTTACCCAACCCTGCCCTATGTGTCCATCCCTATGTGTCCATCTACCCTCCCTCTTAAAGAAAAACAAACAAAGAACCCTTTACCCCGCCAATAGGTGGCATTAAAAAATTAAATCGGTGTTCGGATTTTTGTGCAGGATACTGTACTTGTTCAAGCGCACAATTGAGAGTTTCCCGATCGACGGTTCGCATCCAGTAACCGCGTCAGATCGAGGTTCATGCGAAAATACATGTTTATCGTCCGAAAGAATAATTTCATATCCTCCGCAACTTTTAATTTTGATCATGTTATAGCACTCAGAAGCTGTTGTGTCGATAGGAATTTTCTCAGGCACGATCACTGTTTGACCGAAAAAGTTCATAGTCCCATGGTGAATATTTCTCCATTTTGCACAAATAAAATCCGGAAATTTCACTGCGGCGCGTTCATCACTGTAGACAACATATCTCACTGGAACAGCACTCGTAGTATTCACTTTCGGCTTGCAGTCAGCATCGGAAAATTGAATAATTCCCATATTTGATGGTTCAGCGCAATCACATACAGTTGTTTGAAATGCGCGCGTGTGTAGATAGTAAAGAAATAATAGCAGTAGAAATGGTATTGACGACATTACTACACGCGAAGACATAGGGGACACAATACAGGGAAAAATAAAAATGGAAACAACCTTATGGCCAAGTATTCTACTTTATCATGTGGGTTTCTTAAAACTAAATAAATTGGAATAATAAAAGAGTAACTATAAACGTAAAGGTAGAAATTTGGGAAAGAAAAGAGGAAATATTCTGATAGCTTTAAAAACGGTGGAAGAACGTAATGTCTCTGATGAACACAAGGTCCTCCGAACCTTTTTTCCATTCAATTAATTCAAAGGAATTTGATCCAATATTAAACAATAAGCACGTTAAAAATGTTTTTTTCTATAGATTTTCTGAAAGTGTATGCATATTTGATTTCCATCTGATTGGACCTCTCCATATACAATCGAGCGCGCGCCATGGAGTGGTACGAAATAAAATCCCGCGGTCGTGTTATCTTCATTTTTTTTTTCTATTCACAACAACAACACCGTGTTGTTGTGTCTACAGGCGTTTTCTATAGGAACTCACCCCTGTACATCTATCTACCTATCAAAACCTCCACTGGCAGATGAATCGATTATTTCTCCTTTTTGGCCTTGGCGCTTCTATCAAGTGGAACATACACACACCAACTATAAATGAGTTGGGGAGAGTTGGCTGGGTTCTAAAACAGCAGAAAATGTGTAACACATGTAGACAGAAACTAAAAAATTCCCCGTGCCAACTACACGGACAGCAAATAAACGAAGAAGAAAAACATAAGGGGCAATATCGACCATATGGCGCTCACCTGGAGCTTTTGAGCCCCGATTTTTGTGCTGTTGGCGTCGATGCTCGATTTTCTGTTACGCTCCTTCTACTCGGAATGGGCGTATGAAATAAAACAGAAAGTCAAAAATCAATTTCATTCCATAATTTTTTTTTTGCTTCAGTCGGTTGATTACAATTGTGCGCTTGATCGATGAAACGAATAAAACAAGTGTTTTGTTCTTTCCCTAGTAAAGCTTTTTGGGTTCAAAGTGGTGTGGTGTGATGCACTCATTTAAATCCCTTTATTTCTAGTGTAAAAAGGGTGCGAGTTACTTTAACGCATTATTCCCATTAAAAAACATGTTTTGTTATTTGCCAAGAAACTGCGTGTCATACACCCCTTTCATATTGGTCTAAACCTGGACATTTCCTAGGTAAAACCGTCCACTAAATTCCCAACTGAAATGATTGAAATAAATAGTTCACAAGTTTTCAGAACCGTTGTTGTCAGCGTTTTATTCCG
Organism: Daphnia magna; assembly: GCF_020631705.1. Lineage (NCBI taxonomy): Eukaryota > Metazoa > Arthropoda > Branchiopoda > Diplostraca > Daphniidae > Daphnia > Daphnia magna. Next base: position 9,006,419 of record NC_059185.1, on the reverse strand, counting down.
GTGATACACACCGAGAACAGAACAGTCTTCTTATAAATATTCTAGGTGTACGCAACTAGTATTGCACGAAAATAAACCTGCATATCAGAACGACTAAATCCGGAAATAGTGTTGCTGTTTCCCACTCAGTTTTTCTGCGTTCTAATCTGGGTACTCACACTATATATGAAACAAAAATAGAAGGGAAATAAGGGGTTTGTTATACGCAGCTGAGCCGGGTTTTAAGTACGACACTTGTTGTATTTCAATGAAAAAGTTTTCAAAAAAGTTGTCGACAATGCCATCTATAGTTAAACGTGCTAAGGGGTTACATTGGCATATCACCTTTTTTGGTAAGCGCGCGTAAAATTGAACCAGAAATTCATTTTTTTATTATTAACAAGTAAACAAACAAGATTCTTACGTGCGCCATTATATATAAATGAAATAACTTACAAATTATTATATTTGAATTTTATATTGAAATACAGACAAGGTAAAATATAAATGGAATCAGGATAATAGAGTTAAACTCTCATGGTTAGTGATCAAATAGTATGGCGGATTGGTGTTACGAACCATTTTATGTTGGATACATTAGTTAACGTTATATCTGGCAATTTAGAATAATCAACCAACTTGTAAGGAACTGCGTACATTTTACATTGTACATTATTTAAATTTCATTCACCGATGAGGTCATCAAGTTTTGAAACTAAAAATGTGTCGTAGTCCGATGACAAATAAGGCTGAACGCAAGCAGGTTCTCTCACTTTAAAAAGGGAACCAATAATCAGAAACACCTTACTCTTTGGTGGGGACTCGATGAGATCTTTGCACACTACAATATTGCCATTTTTTAGTAAACATATATTATTTGGATATTTGTTAGTTAGCACGAAATCAGGAAAAACTATTTTTCTGGTACCTTTCCATTCTGTAAATGTAACGACAATCTTTTTTCCGCTTTTATTAGCTTCCAGTTTCTTTAATTCAATGTGAAACTGCTTTGAAGAATTAATTATCATACCATCCGCTGAAGTTGGCAATAGGTACTTAGACCTTTCAACTAACCTATTCCTAATTTGTTCTAGTGGCAAGTTCCCGGATGAAAGGATGTTCCTAAAAAACCTATAAAAATTTTCAAAAACGAATGCACTAAGTGCTTCTACCCCACAATCAAATTTTACTGCGTCTTCAGGTAAATGAGAGGATGCGTGAGTGGTTGGCCTGATAGGGTACCCAAAATCAATTAATTGTTGAACGTACAACTTCAAAACGCGGGACGCTTCTTTAATTTTTGCCGACGATATGGGAGAAGAGTCAAAGCCGCCAATAAGAAGCATTGCGTATTGTAGAAGAAGAAGATTTTCCAATTTGTCGGCTTGTAAAATACCACTAAAGACGGGTATCAAAATATACATCAACATATCTCGTATCTCATGATGCTTGTATTTCTTAACGCATTGACTTAGACTTCGAACATGCCTATCGAATTCAAAAGGCTTGCACAGTTTCAATAGTGCTAATCTCTGATCCACCTTAGCTAACTGTGATGAGCTTAATTTTCCTTCACTTTTTTTGCCGGCGATACCTTTCAGTCTACCTCCTACGCACCCAGCATAAAACGTATGCATGGGTTCCAAAACGAAACCGCTGACCATGGGGAAATTCAACTTATGGAGCGGGCTGAGATCGTGAAGACTGTTGATGTGTTCATCAAGGCAGTTGTCGGACTGGCAATATGTCAGGAAATCCTCGTCTGTTCGAGGGGGTGCGTTTAATTCGAGAAATTGAATAGTTTTTTTTTGTTTCTTTTTCTTACTTCTACTAGAGTTAATGTCACACGAAACACCCTTTTGCACACATCTCTCACAGCTCCAGTATCCTGAATGGCCTTTTATCCTTTTTAAATAAGAGCGCATGGGCCAATCAGCAATTACACATCGAAGCGACACTGTGAATTGACGACCCCTGGTGATCAATTCATCGTGATTGTTTGGATCCAGTCTGATTAACTCTTCTAAAACAGGAGATAAGAACTCGTTGATGTCTGGTTTTCCTTTAGAGTGTCCTACACCAACAATTATAGGAGATCTCATTTGTAGCACAATTGGTTTGTGTGATGACCGATCGGAAGACTCACTCACTGAATGAACCACAATGCAAATTGGAATGCATTCTGCTTTCTCGGAGTTGTTGAAAAGTTGTACACCATCTGCAGTTATGTCTGCTTCAAAATGAGGAATATTCATGGAAGACTGCTGAGTATCAGGTACTGCACCTTCGCCTCTCAGAATTCTCCTAGCTTCTTCCATTACTGCTTCTCCATCAAGTTGTTCAACCTTGAATGTGAAGTAAAAATTATAACCTAAGTTATCTCAATGTGAATATAAAATTGAATCACATGTTACAATAATTTCCGAGATAAAATACACTACCTTTTTTCTAATACAAATTGGTATGCATTCCGGATTAGTTTTGAATATGGTCGCGTACTGCAATAAGTCGGAATTGTGGAAGTATGATCCTGGTGAGATTCCAGAAAGTGCATTTTCTAGACCGAAATGACAGTATCTTCCATTGCCGTTAATGTTTAAATCAATAACTGGAGGTAGTGGATATTTCTTGCTAAAGAATCCAATAGTTCGCTCTGTAGCAAAACTGAATTAAAATTTGCATGAACCAAAACATACCTTGTAGTATTTTCACTTGTTGCAAATGGCTGGGGCATATCGCGCCCGTCAATAAACATAAGTTGATTACCAGAAGCTGGAAGTGTGTCAAAATCTAGGAGGGGTTTGTGTTCTTTTAGCAACTGAAGCAGGTACGTAAGGTAGCTTTTCTTTTGATTAGTGCTAGCGGCCCAATGTTGGAGAATGCGAGTGAAAGATAATATGTTGCTACTCAGTGAGGAACTGTCTGTCACATCTAAAACAGTCGTCCCTTGAAATCCATCATAATCTGCATCATTCAATTGTTGGTTGTCATCTGACATTATGACATCTAAAAAAAACAATAGGAGTTTGGGCTATAGAAATAAGGAATAGGATTGCATATTGCCACTTCTATCGTCTTCTTCGACAACTGAACTTCATAAATAATAGCAAAGAAACATGATTACCTGACGTTAAGAAATCCACACTTTTTTCGGCTTGATGCACATGTAAAGATGTTTTAACTATGCAATATTCTGGTTCAGGATCTGTTCTCATGTCAGAGTTATTCTCTATCAAATCTTTCAGCATATCAACTTCCTAAATAAAATCATTCATTCAGGTAAAATTGTTAACATAGAGTTAATAGCAACAGAAATTTAAATAAATACCAAATGGTCGAATGAAGGTTGTTTACTAATTTCTTTATTCGCTGTCGAGATTTCCATAGCAGGAGTAAATGATTGCTTTAATGCAAACAGTTCAGGCAATGTTGAGGACAATTCTTTCAAATGCGTCATAAAACTTTCTGAAACTCCGTTAGACATCCACTGATGTAGTTCTTTAACAGCAATTCTTTTCATTTTTTGCCTATATTCTGGTGTCAGACAATTGACTTTCACCTTTCTCTTTCGTTTAAGTTTACCACAGACCAGGAGGATTTCATACACCTGTTCATCACTCACTAGTTCGAAACGATTATCCATGTTTTGTGACACGAAATAGAGAAAAATTATAAATATTAATTGAAATTTCTTTAGACGTGTGAATGAAACGACTGAACAAGGTAAGACTGTCACACCGCCATGACAGTTTACTCATTCTATTCTGGTGCCGTGGAAACTGTGTAATTAACTTTCACGGCTTTGAAGTCCATACCTGCAGAGGACTCTAGTGTCGTAAGTTGGCATTTTTTAAATTTTTATAAAAATAAATTATTGTCACACCCAAATGAGCATTACCATAGTAGGTGTAAATAAAACATTATCACTCGGGAAAAAATATTATTAATTTAAGTACATTTCAACAGTAAATGCCTATATTTACAATTAGGGCTCGGCCCCGTGTCCAATGGGTAGGTATTTGGGCGAATGGGTAGGTCTTCTCGGCAAAAAAATTGGATTTGGTGGGTAACGGTTCCTAAGACTTTGTGCCCACTACCTACCCGGGTAACATGTGGGTAACACAATTTCGAAAACCGTTTCCATTACCCGGGTTCTAAACCCGGTAATCCCCGATTTCCTACCCGATTACCCGAGTTTTTCCCTGAAATCAAGTGACGCCCTTTGAATTTCCCGCCACAAAAAAATTTTTTTTGCTACCCTCCCTTTTAATTAAACTTGGGGCTTTGCAAGCCGCCATTTTCCAAGATGGCGGTGGGTATACCCGGTTTGCCCATCAAATCCGCCCAGCCTACCCACTTTGGCAAATGGACTACCCGGATCGCTCATGGGCGACTTTTTTTGGTGACGAACCGCGGGTAGACCGGGTTTTCAAGAACCGGGGCCGAGCCCTATTTACAATGTCATTATCTGTGATTTAACAAAACACACTAGAGGACACTAGGCGCCAAGTTTGTAGATGCAAGTAGATATCATAACGTAGGCCGCGGCGCACACTAGCTTTCTTTTTTTTCGGACTACTCCCTTCTCAAACGCACGGTAGCAGACGTCACCCACGTTTTTCAATGCACATACCACAGTTTAACGACTTAACGACTAAAACGACTACGAAAACTCTGTGAATAAAGTATATTAGTAAGATTTTATTTTTTCAACGTATATTTAACCTCAATCTATTGACATGCAGGGAACCAATGTTTTTAATTTTAAAAGAAGTGTAATGGAGAAAATAGTACAACCAGGGCCGTCCTGTGAAAATTTGGAGTGTGCTTTTCAGGTACTTTGAAACAGCTTACCTAGAAATATTTGTAAAGTCAACTAATTGTGTTTATCATTGTTTCGTGGTGTGCACGATCTTCAGTTAGGGAGATTACGCATACATTGGAAAGGCAACTACAATATGGAAATTGACATGATGGATGGTGCTGACGGAGGCATCATGCAAGGTTCGATGAAATATTTCTTGGGGAGAACTGTGGAAACCGATGAAGATTACAAAGAGAATACTTTCTACACCTGTGTCCCAACCACATGGATATCTAAATGCAAGCAGTTGATGTTGTATCTACCAGTGGGGCTCCATTGTGTTAGTGGCGTAAACATTGAACCTCCAAAATGGAGAAGCAATGTGTTTAAAAGGTTCCGTTTCCCCACTCCCGATTGGCTTGAATACGATATTGTACACATCCACAACCTTCACAAACCAGGTGAGATAGAATCAAGATTTATGCAAATTATATGTATTTTTTACACCCATTGATGTTTTATAGGAAGTCACGACCGAGTTCATAAATCAGCCGCTGCTGCCATGAAAGGCTAAAAAAATTTTGAAGATATATTGAAATCCGACAACGACGTTTCTTTAGGAAGAGGGGCTCGCCTAAAAATTAAGAAAAATTTCGACATTCCAGAAGCTAATGATAAACCAAAAAAGAAGAACAAGACTGATGGAACAGAAAATGAAACAAGTTTGTCAATAAATAGGACGATGGATCCTTTTTCGAGGAAGGTTGTTCCAGAAAATCAGAATGCTGAAATTGTCTGTGCTAGTTACAATGCCGTACATGCCGATGACATTACGATTGATAAAGAAGCAATGGTCAATCACGACGCAGTTTTCCCTTTGCTAGAAGATGACTGGAATTTAGTAAATAGTGATTACCGGGGCCGCAGTGGTATGTAAATATTTCAATTACTAATATATTTTTCTGGTTTCTTGAAATGTGGATCTTTATTAGTTACTCCTGTTGACCCAACTGATTGGGTGGGCCCGATTAGTCCACGACAAAAAACACACTCCTGGATATGGATACTCTAAAGCTTATCGCATCTGATTCCGTTCAACAAGGTGAGTTAAGAATAAATGAAAATGTTGTGCCTTTTATGCAAAGGGAAAAATTTGGTAAAAAAAAACAATATAATATGTCTTCCTTCTACCACACAGGCAGCACTGATCGTACACTTATGCTATGTGTGCTAGAATGCTTACAACGGATTGCAGGAATGCAGAAAACAATGGATGGCATAGAAACAAAGTTGTCTGAAAAGTTCCAGTCTATTATTGAGAAGATGTGTGAGCTTGAGAACAAAATTAAAGAGGGGCGAAAGTTAGACGTCTTTAAGATGGCCAAAGAAGATTTCAGTCACCATAAATGTGTAGTAGAGTCCCACTTAAAGGAGTTGCCAGTAAAGTCATCACATGCCGTGGAGGCTTTAAATGTTGCTTTGCGGGATGAGAAGCTCTCCGTTAGCCTGGTAACTAGCATACGTTACAAAAAAATTATACGTCAAAATCTAACGATCCATTGACGAATTTCAGGTTTTTTTATTCATACAAAAATTTCAAACAGCAAAGACAGTTAACTCATTTCTAAGGCTAATGTTTTCCTACTTAATTGCTGATTCAACTAGCAATTCAATGCAATAGAAAATGTGCCCAAGGGGAAAAGACGGTCGACCTGGATTAGCTGGATTGTATCACCTCCTGGCAGTTTTTGGAGGTTTTTCCGATCTTAAATTGTATGCTGTGTGTTTTTAACCAACTATTGGTTTTGTTTAGTTTCTGTTAGCCATTTCGCAAAGAAGAAGGGGTGTGAAGTTGTCAAAGTAGCAAGACCTCAACAACTGGTTCGGGATGCTAGAAAAGTGAACTCAAGAGTATATCGGGCAAACAACCCTAATGAAGATCTCAATAATGACGATGATGGCATTGTCCCTGATACTACCCTTAATGCAATTCAAGATTCTGATGGTGTCCTTACACAAGAACACATTGATCAACTAAATGCAGCCGTAAACAAATTTTCCCTTTGATTTTTTTTCCTTAGTCATCTATTGCAGGCCCCATTATGCGTTTAATTTATTATATTTCATTGGATAAATGCAATTGTGCTTTAGTTAAATTGTTTCATTTTCATCTGTTGACGCCTGAAATAAAATGACAGTAAACAAATTCAATTAAATATCATATATTTGCAATTATTTTCTGTTTACCGTCAATATACACATAATTTTGAAGCGTTATTAACTGGTGTAACAGACCAGTACGTAGGTACCATTCCAAAGTGGTATATTACACCAGTAAAAAAGAAGGGTTTCAAACGGGTATAAGAAGCTGTAATGTAGTGTTTGGAAATGGGGCAAACTTTCGGGGACATAACTCGAACTATAACGGGATTCATTCGGTGAAAAGCACCAGAAATAAACCGATATAACATACCCCAAAACCAAAAATAGAACGACTTATGTATACCAGTTTGATACCCGCCCTATCACGCAAACAAGTGGGTGTAACACGAATGTTTAACACCCGTGCTAAACTTAACACCGGAATTTCGAACCAGATTTAAACCAGTTTCAGCCCGACAAAACTTTACTAGGGTTTGGTCTTTTCTACGTTTTTTTTCACATTCAATTATTAAGAAAAAGGAACAAGCTTTAGGAAAGATATTGATTCACGTAAAATCCAAAGTGTTTTTATCTACAGTTTAGGCGTTATAAATGATTCCGTTTTTAACTGTACGGGAAGGAGTGGAAAAGAGCTCTCATATGGAAACTTATCATCTAATTGCTTTCCTATTTATCTCAATCTTTATAAAGGTTTATTTTTGAACCATCCTCCCTTCAAGAGGAACATGCAATGCCAAAGAAATCGACAAAAATCTGTTATTTTTCTCGCCATTATCTCGGGGTTGCTACTATCCGGGAAGAGCTGGGGGATAGAGTTGGGAGGTGTCACGTCGCACTCCCCGAAACTACTCATTAATGAAACAAAAACACGTAACATAATTTTTTTTTAACTCTGTATTTTTCACGGATCTCTATCACACAATATATAGCAATCGCATTCTTATCCATCAACCTCATCTTCAGATTCCGTTCCCTGATCGACATCATCATCTTCCGTAATTCCGCTATCACTTTCAGGTTCTCTTTCATCCAACTCATCTTCAGTTTCCGTTCCCTGATCGACATCATCATCATCCGTACTTCCGCTATCAGTTTCACCGTAATATTCGCAAAGGTTACGTATAATATCGCGACTGTTAGAATCTGTGCTGGTCTCAAAAAACCAGTGGTCGCAATCATCCAACAAGCGACTAAGCCTCTGAATTTCTGGTTGCATAAGAAATGCTTTTCCCCGCATTAAAAGATATTCACTATGAAGGTGCATATTAAATTCTTTTTCCAGTTTTTTTTGGCGTCAACCAACCCAGTTTCAAAACTCTTCATTTCTTCTTTCACTTGCAAAATTTCTTCCCTGCTTCTGTTAGTTAGCATCCAGGCATCAACCAAGTTGAAATTGTCTTGGAATGATACTATATAATAAGATTTGTTTTATATGTTAGGTTTTATATTATGGAATAAGTGGTGTTGCCGTACTATCATATGCAGACTGCCATGGAAAAACGCCCCGGTAACAGTCGTCCATGGAAACCACACCTCCATCTAGCTGCGAATTTATAACGGCAACAAGTTTCGTAGCCTTTTCAACGTATTTGCCCATCTGCTTCCTAAGCTGTATTCGCTGTTTGGAAGCATCTATGAATAACGTGGACAAGTTAATTATTTTGACCACATACAGACGTGAATATATCATTACCAGTGTCCTTTGAAATGCGATTCTAGATATTTTTAATAATAAGATGTATGCCTTCCAAATTTTTTGAGAAACTGATAGTGGAGTTTTCGCCGAAATTCTTTTGTCTAGTAAAAATTGGATTTGTTCATAAAGAGGATGCTAGTTTAAAGACATATAAAATAATGTACTTAGACATTTGCGTACTTCGACTTTCAGTTGTTGAAGTATTTCCGGTAACTTCATCAGAATGTCTCCATCAAGGTCGCTTATAGTTTTTCTCTTGTTTTCTTGTAATTTTTCTATTACTAACTTGCTCTGAAAAGTTCATTATATGACTATTAGACTACCAATGTGATTAAAAGATGTAATTCAACTTTGTTTAATTTGCCATATCATAAGACTCTTTCAATTTCTGGCTGCGGGCCAATGATTCTTGAGTCGGAGATCCAGATTTAACAATTTCGTTGATCTGTTTTAAGCACTGAAGCATTTATCCTTTAACCTTTGAATAAAGAAATTTGGAAATTCCAGCGCAAGAGCTGTCAACTTAAAGTAATAACTAACCTCCTTAAGTTTGTCATCTATCGAATTTTGTAAGAGCAACAGTTTATCTTTCCGTTTATTTATAAGTCTCTGAAACTCGCACTCATAACGAACAGAACTTTCTTCCGCCTAAATTTCGAAAATACAATTATTGAGAAAAGGTTACGGAAAAATATATTTACTAATTTCAACAATTTTTTCAACAGCTTCGGCATTCTCTCTTCTTTCTCTGTGTTTGCGTATATCATTGCCAACGTTAAATGATCGCGACTGTCTGAATGAAGGAAAAAATGACATTATGTTTTTACATTAAAAGAAGAAAAACGGTTACCAGTATTAAATAATAAGCTTACTGGATCTACCCATGTGCTTTGTGACACTACTATATCTGGCCATTTTTGAATTGGTTTGTTCTGTTGTCTCACCAGTAGTCAGGCAAGCACCTTTTAACCAGTGTCCAGAAAAGAAAATCTGAAATGTAAAATGTAAGTAAATTTAAGAAAACACGGAGAAAGATAAACAAATCAGTATAGATCTTATTGCAATTCAAAAGTACGCGACAAGCCAAAAGTCGTGCGCAGCTTACGCCGATGCGCACCACTGTGGCCTATAGCCGAACTAAAAATTGTTTTATGCTTGACTATAACCATTCGTACGATGCTTTACCACAGACGGATTGCCAGTTATTTTCCAGTTGACATTTCGTCCGTTGTTTCAGTCACTGCAGCGTAAAACCTTGTTATTAAATCGATTGCCAATAAGTTGTTAACCGCCTCTACTTTCTCAAAATCACTGCCACGCCGTTCAACGATTAAATAAAGGATAAGATGATCCCTCGTTATTGGAGGGATGAGTTTCTTAAGGTCACTTCCAGATTTGTATAAATGTAGATCAATTACAAGAGGATCATTACATTTCAGTTCTTCAATTTTTTCACAGTATGATTTAAATTCAACCTCAGGTAAACTTTTGGCTAATTCGGATAGTTTATATGACACTCGAGTGACTCGACTGCCGCTCATTATGAAACTACATCACAGTTTACTTTTTAAAATGAAAACAAACTTGCAGATTCCATGACCATGAGTGCGATCTGTCTGCTTAACGGTAAAGCATCGTACGAATGGTTATAGTCAAGCATAAAACAATTTTTAGTTCAGCTATAGGCCACAGTGGTGCGCATCCGCGTAAGCTGCGCACGACTTTTGGCTTGTCGCGTACTTTTGAATTGCAATAAGATCTATACCTGACAATACCACGCATGAGTTTTCCCATGCCAGCGAGAGAGGAAAGGTTGCATGTTTTTGGTATGGCATTTGAATTCTTCCAATTCTTCAGAGATGTCGGCAGCGAAGGACCAGCATTTGCATACCACGTCATAGCAGAGAAATTTACATCCGCTCCGATACGCGAAATCATGTAGATAGTGAACATGGCGATATGTCTCGCCCTTGAGCATATCGACCGCTCTCAAGAGATAACCATGCCGGCAGGTACAGAAAACCCCACCGGTTTCTAACAGGCCTTTTCTTCCTATGGCGTCAGACTTTCCGGCTTTATAGGCCGCTCCCCCACACGTATCTTTCTCTACTTTTCCAATCTGAATATATTTACAGAGCAAAAGCAAAAAATGCAATATTTCTTAAAAGCATATTTTTGAAAATTTAACCAACCTTCGGTTTCACTTTATTTTTTTTCCACGTGAAGTTCAAATTCGGAATCACCGACGAACCCGACTCCAGGAAACAAATCCGAAAAGCCGCATCTATTGATAAATGTATACTTCATTTATTCATAGCGCAAAAATTATGTAAAATTTTAAAACTTACCCTTGAGCACTTAGCCCACGATAGAGCTTCATTATTCCATCTATGTGGATGGTCAAAGAATTTTTTCCACATGCCTTGCAATTAAAGAGCTTACGCAGTCGTATTCAACTTCAATTAAATGTTCCATTTGTTGAAAATATTTGTTGGACATTCCAAAGATATGCCGGTCAATAACATGAGACCGTCCGGCAAGTTTTGAGATTTCTCCTAGGGTCTCAAGAAATTTTCGCTCTGAAGTTCCTGGCGTTTTGTGGGACAAATGGTTCCACATAAGAAGCAGATTCATCGAGAATAAGTATGTTTTTGTTTTGGGAGACCCAGGCCACCACCCAGAGGCAACGAAATCCAATTGTTTGGCTGATATGACTGCTGTACAGCTGGAACATTTAAATTCGGTCCATGTCAAATCAAAACGCCCTTTTAAAATTTTGAATTAATAAGTTGTCCGAACATACAGCGAACTTGAGATATTTACCTTCTTTTGTTATGACAGCAACTTTCTCAGGTCCACACTGAGCTCGCAAAATTCCATTTTCTGAACATGAAGCACATGTATTTGGAGCCACACAAGGCACAAAAACATCTAGATTAAAGAAAAAATCAGTTAAAATAACTTAAAAAAATAAAATGTAAAATACCTTGGTTGATCAATCCTCCATTACAATCAACAAACTGTGTTGGCAAAAGAACTTTGGAATGCATCTCACTGAAGAAGGTACGATGATGAAATGGAGAAGTTAAATGTTGTCTTTGGTCGCACTTATAGCAATAGCTGTCAAGGCAAGCTGTGCTTTAGATGTAGAACCTTAATTCAACAAAGCATTTGCTGCATCTGTTTTTCACAAAGGCGTGAGAACCAACAAAAGACAGGTAAAACTCTTCTTTGCAATTATCCCAGTCGCACACTTGATCAGATATCCTCTGTTTCCAGGTCTTACGTGTTTTTTCATTTTCGTTGTTACTGTTCAGGGGTGATGTAGACAATTCAACTTCTGCACTTAATAATTCCATTGCTTGAACTTCGCTCTCCAACATGATTTTTCTTTATAGGTTTCTGTTTACATCACTTGCACAGAACAAAGCTTCAGCGGTAGGTTCTTGATCACCCACTTCCAAGATTACTTCAGCAATTTCTTTATTTTGCTCGACTACTTCAGCAGATTTTTCATTTTTTTCGGCTTGCCCAATCTTAATTGGTTTTTTACTTTTTTGGCTTTGGTTGCCTTGCCAACTTTTTATTCTTTTCGTATTTTGTAATTACCTAATTTAAACATTCCTGTCCCAGCGAAAGGCTGTTTCAGCCTTTTCAATTTTGCAGCTTCGTTCCCACGCTTTCGACGAGCGATATACAGTGTCCTGCACAAAAGGTGAACACCGATTTGTTTTGAAAAAAACCATCTGTGGGTAGAAAATATTAATAGTTTACCTTTTTAAGGAGAGGTAGAGCGGTTTTGGCGCAAAATCATTATAAGGGGAGTTGTAATTATTTTGCGAATTAAATAATCATTAATCGCACATAAATACTTTTTTCAAAATTTTAAATATTATATATCTCATCAAAATTTTATTTAACTATATTCATTAGTTAGATTTGCTCTGAATACTATTAACGCATACAAGCTTTGAACGCGGAACTCCCGCGTTTCCGACGAAAACGTATCCAATAAGCCACTAACAATTTAGTAACAAATAGCTAGCATACTGATAAAAATAATTTTGTGTTTCCATATGCTACCCGATTACCCGACCCGATAATGACAATAACGAGTAAGGGAAAGACTCTATTTTGTATTGCAAAAATTGTTCTACTTAGCCGGGGGTAGGGGAGTCTACCGATGATACAGTCTACACTTTTTTCCAGACATTTAATACCTAGGGAAAAAAAGTGTCTGGACTGACATTACCCGACCCCCCTTATGATGATTTTGCGCCAAAACCGCCCTACCTCTCCTTAAAAACGTAAACTATTAATATTTTCTACCCACAGATGGCTTTTTCAAAATAAATCGGTGTTTACCTTTTTGTGCAGGATACTGTACTTCAAAAGCGAATTAGCACTCCGCATTTTATTTTCTACCTTCCCCATGTTGATTTAAAATTTTTAAGTGATTTTGAGCGTCCGTCTGCTGTCAAGTCTGTCAAGACCAGTGTTACTATGGTTACCTGTGCCGACATAATCTAGACGAAGCTTATCGACTAGACCATAAGCATCGCCATCTACTAGGGAAAAAAGTGACGGCGCAATTCCTTCATACTTATAGACTAGTCGTCTGCGACCATGTTGTCATTTCTTCCGGCTTCCGTGAGGGGTGAAGTCATCAACAGCGACTCCCTAGTTTTTTTATTTGCTTTTTCCATGGCCTTTTGTAAGATCCTTAGAGGGTATCCGTGATAGTGAAACCGATCTAAAAGAATTTTTGCTTCATGCAAAAAATCATTTTGGAAAGTACAATTTCTTTTTGCAGACGAGCATAGGGAATCGATTTTTTCGTCGCCAAGGTGTGATGGGACTTCAAGTGGATAAATTGGGTTTCTTCCAATGGTTTTTTGTACAATTTGGTAGAGATGATCCCATTCGGCTCCAATGATAAAGTGATATCCAGGGCTTCAATGGTTTTACCACCAAAGACATACGTGAGGCGGATGTCATCATCCGTTACCGGAGAAAAAATGGAGGTGATAAGGTATGGAGGGCCGATTCACACGCCGATAAGGTCATCAATATAACTCCCCAGATATAGAAGATTGGGCGGTGATAAAGATGGCAGTATACAAATCGTGCGCTGGTACATGGTGCAGTTGGCAAAATAGACCGACATGCTACAGCCCATGGCCGTGCCTTTGAGTTGATGATACCATTAAGAATTCTGGAAGTGGAAAACATTGTTTTCAAGAATAGTTTGTAAAATTTTTACAAAGAGGAAAGGTTTTGGAGGTGGTAGAAGGTGGTTTATTCCACACCAATCACTCAAGAAATTAAAATTTTCCTCATAAAAAATTTTACTAGCCCTTAAACCTTCTTCCCAGGGTATCGACGGGTGGAGACTTTTGACGTCAGCCGAAAACAAACACGCCCGACTAGGCAGAATTGACAATTTGCTGATTTCGTTGATGAATCCTGCCGTATCCATAAGGGAAAAGGGAATTTTGGGTAACAGAGGGGCTGTAAAAATTGCTAGATATATATCGAGCGAGTTGAAAATGGACCCGATTGAAGCCATGATAGGGCGACCCGCGCAGGTATCGGTGTCGGGTCTCTTCGGTTTGTGCACTTTAGGTAAAAAATAGATACATGGTATCTTTTTTTTCTCGAAGAAGGCGCCCTGCTTCACTCGAGTTGATGCAGCCGTCATGGGAGAGATGTTGAATTAGCTTAGTTTTAATTTTTTCAAGTGAAAAATTTTTTCTTCCGCTTGTTCACGGGTAAGTAGCTGATAGGTAGAGTCATCATGGAGTTGACGAAGGGCTTCAGTGCGGTAGTCATGGCGACTCCAAATCACTGTTTTCCCGCCTTTGAAAGCCAACCCTTTAAGGGATCTTGTGCCGTACAAGCCAAAACAATTAAAAAACCTGTTCTAACGCAAGTGGCCGCCAGGTCCTTCATGCTGCCATAAACAACATCTGCGGGCCATCGCAGAAGGTACTTATCAACCAATTCCGCCAATTTGGCCGTAAGACCAACCATGGACCCATTCCTGACAAGGAAAACACGGGCATGATACTGTGCCTTCAAATACCGTATTCCTGTATAAAAGTCGTACCATCTTTGATAAGGTTTGGCTTATCCACATCTGAAGGATCCATTGCCTATTGTTTTTCGGGCAAGAGTAAGAGCGATGATGAGTACGTGTGGATGGGATGACTGATGAAGGATGAATGAGGACTTAGACCTGTGAGAATGGGTGGTTAGGTTAATTTCAACGCTGCCCTGATGTCTATCATCTGCTTCCAGGTGTGATCAGCCGTATCCCAAGCTGATCGGTAGGTTAGGTTAGGTAAGGCAAGGAAAAGGAGGGGTATAAAAAAAGAAGAAGGGAAGGGTAAATAAGAATTGGAATGCCAAGATTCAAAAATAATGGGGGACGGAAAAATCGAGGGTACATACGAATTTTTTAATATGAGGAGTGAAGACCATGATGGGAGCGCTCAGAACGGATTTCTGGATTCCGAAGATGCGTCAAGCCATTAAGAAAGAGACAAGTAAATGCATGGGGTGCAAGTGATTGGACACGAGACATTTTGACGAAATACCGGCGCCTCTACCGTTAGGCCGCCGGCTAACCCGCCAATTAAACCAACCAAATCTTGGCCCTGATTCACTGGCGCCGCACCCTCTAAAACGAGAATCTCAGGGTCAAACACAGCAACTGGTTTGGGTGCCTGAACACCGTCACCAAATTGCTCCCGTTGATTTCGCAAACCTATGCGGGCATCTCTCCTGCCTTGGGCAGCCCGGAGTCGCTCATAATGAAGAGCACGCTCTGGCGACTCACGGTCAGCCCATAAGATAGTATGCGGCCAACTCCGGCCCGTGCGTGCACAGGTAGCCACCATATCCTTCATGCTTAACATTACCTCCCGTGGTGTCCATAGCAAATTTTATAAACCAATCAGTTGGCCGAGATAGGCAGTAAGACCAATCACCGAGCAACCTTCAACACAAAAAACACGAGCTACGTACCGCACCTTCAAGTACCACACCTCAGCAGCAACTGGATCACGATGATTGTGGTTCCCTCCGGGGGCCACATCACACTCACCTTCCAAACGGCAACAATTGGCGCCCCGAAGGGCGTTAAAACTACGGCAGGTTAGGGAACCCCTTGGGGTCCCCCTGGCTCCCTTCGAATAACAATTTAAATCCATACGGTCGACCCAGATGGGCAAGCTGAACGTATCTCGTGACTCTATTAAGATCCGCCCCTCATAAATCAAATGAGGCATGTCCTCATCGGACGTTGACGTATCCATAATTGAAGCAATGTTTTAAAAGAAGACCAGAAATTATAATTTGGGAACGATGAAATATGCGTGTGATCGGGATGATAGATGGAAGATGAGTGAAGTCTAGTGCCATCAACAGCGGGTAAACTGCACCTAAAACTAGGAATTTTTTGCAATTATGCTTTAAAAACGGAAATACATATACTGGAAGGTCAGAACAACCTAATACTTCATAATCCGCTTCAGAAATAGATTATTACAATTACTTTAGAGAAGAAATGATCTCCTCACACAAATAAACAACCGGACTAACCGGTACTGGCGGGAGACAACAAAAACTGACAAAATGTCTTGTTTATTCCAATAAATAAACATCAATAACATTTCTTCATCCATCGCTATGCAATGGACTACCCGAATAATTTGAATCGGGATACTCCGACACAGATACACTTTCTGATGTTAACTCTGACGTTTCCGAATACAACGATGATAATAAATACTCTGACGTGGAAGGTGAATATAATCACTGATACGCAGCATAATCTTCCACCGAAATATATAATGGTGATGCGCATGACAATTGAAAACTCGAATCGTCATCCGAATCAATTGAATCAGAATAAATACTACTTGCTGGTGATACGAATAATACACTGCTTTCAGGAGAGATTGATGGAGTAACCAAATCCACTACTGGAACCCCCGAATTTTCCGGCAAATAAAGTATTTCGGTCGATGCATCGCTATGAATACTGGTGGCATCCAAATTAGCTAGGTCTTCTTTACCTCTTTCCGCCATTTATGATAATTATTTTTCTAGAGATATATAAATAAAAGAATTACTTTAAAAAACACACATGTGTAGACTAGACAGACCACCGTTGTGGTAGACGCGTAAGCCTGTGCAGGACCCTTGTGGCTCTACCAAAATCAAAAGACTTGATCGGATGCACCCCGGGTTATGGACTTTTCTTTTCTTTCTTCTTTTAGCCCATTTAACCGGCACCCTATTCGGGTTACTGGGGGGCTTGAGATTACCCATAACATATGGATACACACAACTAGCACGGCTCTGTTTTATTCTTCGCTTTTTTCAGCCAGCCCGGACCTGAACCCAAATAAAATCAATAATTTTTTAATTTTAATTTGCGACCTTGTGCTCGGAAAACCAACCCTAACGGGATCTTGTTGCCGTACAAGCCAAACCAATACAAAAATAACCCCTCGAGAACAAGCAAAAACTTTCTTTAAGAAATGGGTTTTGCACCAAAAAATCGCTGGCTAGGCTCAAAATTCTTAAAATTAAATTTTGGACAGAGTCAGTTTAATTAAAAGTTTTTGATACAACCCCTGATCGCCAGGGTTTCTTGTTTAAGGCCCAGTCGTCGGGAACTCGGGCCGACCATTTTAACTCGGGTAAATTTTCAACTCTATGAATCTTCCCAATTCCCTCCCATTTATTGACGATTTCTTGTCACGTAACGTAAAACCAGGACCATTAATCTTTAGAAGGCACGTACATTCTAGTTAAAGCAAAACCACATGCGACTTGCACATCTTTCGATATAGTTTAGGGCAATAAAAAAATTAAAGCAAAAAAATGATTATTATTAAACTTGAAGATTTAAAACTTATGACATTCGACGAAACAACATTAATTTTTAAAAAATATGTTCTAACCTGTCTCAATTTACCACAATGAATAAGAAAAGATGACACATGCTACCGAAGATTAAAGAACTACATGTCCATCGGACAAAACCCCCAACCTCACTGTCTGTGAGACTGTGACATCACGTTGTGGTTGTGGACAATTAGAGAGTAGACTTCAGAGGAGGACGTGAACACAAAGCTACGTTGTTGGACGCAAAATTGAAAACCATAGAAAGAGAATTTAAAAAAAAAATAGAGACCCTTGCACTTAGCGCTCGGCTGATGACACGGACTCGGGCATTTACAGTTAAAAACGTGTACAAGGAAAAACGGGCGATGTGATTGTAACTGGTGATTTCTTATCTCTCTATCTACTGTCGCAAAAATGTGTTCTTCCCTTGTCGTTGCGTCGTCTGTTCCCCTGCCATCGTTCTCGCATGTGGTGTAATGCCGATCGTGAGGAAGCCTCTGCTAGCTATTTCGGATTTGTAGGATTCGGAACATAGCCGGCTCTGCGTTCGTAAGCAGACGTATCCTCCATATCCCAAACCTCCAGCAAGCAGAGACATTCTGTCCACGATCAACCCAGTAGAATTTACGTAATTCGTGAAAGGTTCTCTCTGTAGTGGAGTGTGCGAACTCAAGGTAGAGACTATAAATTAGCAATTTTGTAATTTTTTCATCGGCTGGAAGTATGATCGGATGGCGAGCTTCCGGTGGAGCTGGCATTTTCAATACGTCCTCAAACCCGTAAAACTCCATGATGGACGGATGAATGGCGTTAACATGATTAGGCTTGAACCAGGATCCAGTGGCTTTCCCTCATTTTAATTACTGTAATATTCTGGAAAGGCAGACATCTGGGCGTGCCTAAATAATTCTGCTTCTGCATTCTTGATCTCAGCTTCCGATAGTTTGCCGATATCACGATGTGTTTTTTCTTTCCGAGCGTTATTAATGTTTCGTTTGACATAGCCGACGACGCCGACTAAAAAGGTATAGCGGGAAGTGTACGTGGTGAGCCGGTCGATGGAATCGTTTACGTGTAGTGTCGCCCCAACCCATCTCGTACAGCGAACTTCCAGATCTTTTGTTTCGTCGATTCCCTGTTTTACATCGGGAATGGCAGGCCAGTTTTGGGCTGATTGATAGAGTAAAAATGCTCCAGTAAAGAAACGATTCTCGATGGAAAATTCTGTGGCTGTGGCGCAGAGGCTGACGTCTTCTGCTGGGTTTTGAGTTGTAGGCACAATGCCATAGACTACTTTCGTACAGCTACAAAATTTCGCCTATTCTTTTTCCTACGTAGATATGAAACCGACAGTGTGGAGAGTTGATCTATCTCAAAACCGTTGTGGAATCTGACCAGAATCCACAACGGTTTTGTCGATTTTAAGTCGGAGTTCTGACTTAATGACTGACGCTAGACGGGCGGTGAGTAATGCGGCACATAGCTCAAATCTGGGTATCAAAGCGTATTTGATGGGTGCTACTCTTGCCTTGGCCATGAGAAATAGCACATTTACGCCGTCGTTCTATGGGCATTCCGTGTAGGGCTAAATCGATGGATGATACTAGATTGCCAGGCAACGACAACAGAACCTTTGGGCTTGATGAACCCCACTGGGCGAGCTCGAATCCTCTTCGACGCCGAACGTTTGTCACCCTTTTTGCTTGCTGAATAGCTTTTTTGGCAGTCGGGAATGACGTCAACCAGTTATCCACGTAAAAATAGTCGATTATAGGGTTGGAAAAATAGGCCGTATCGTTCCCATCATCTTCGACTGCTGGATGTAGAACGTGAGCATAAATTGTCGGAGAGCAAACTGCGCCTAAGGGTTGCACGTTCATTTGGTAAACGGAGGGTGGCTCATGAATTTCCGGGTCGCGATCGAAGAAGAGAAGTGCCCTTCTCTTGTCTTGTGTCCGCATCTTTAACTGGTGGAACATTTTAACAATATCCGCGCTCAGCGCTATCGGATGTTGTAGGAAACGAAGCAACACACCAATTAAATTGGTCAGCAATTTGGGTCTTTTCAGCAGGCCAGAGTTTACGAACATTCCCTTGTTGTACGCGGAGGCATCAAAGACCGTGTGGCATTTTTCAGGTTTCTTCGGATTTATCACAGGATGGTGAGGTAGAAACCATATTCGACCCGCTGGTCGCAAATTGACCTCCTCGGCTAAGAATTTTCTAGCGTACCCAGGCTGATATACTCGTTGATTGCAGCGGAGTACCTTTTTCCAAGTTTTTCATCGGCGATGAGTCTTCTAGCTTGAAGAAGCGCGATAATGCAGATTGGCTGTTATCGGGAAGGTTTGGTTCTTCGTTTTTCCAGAGAAGTCCTGACTCGTATCGATCGCCTACGAATTTTGTCGTTTCATTTAGAATCTTGTTCGCTCTTAATTCTTTGTCGCTAACTTGCACCTTGATATCTGCTCAGGCTTCTTAAGTCTCGGTGAGGAGGAAGGAATCAATTGAATAACCAAGCTCAAGGTCACGAGAGCGAGTTGCACTGTAGTTGCGCAACTGTGGCTGGGGTGATCGGCCCGGCTACCACAAGCTGTTCGTCGGCTGTTCGCCTCGTGGGGCCCACTCGTTCAAGGGCCCCGTAGTAGTAGCCATCCCAATTTACTTCCTATCGCTCGAATACCTGTATTAGACACGATCTGTTTTGAGCCGAGAACCTTCCAAACTTGATTCGCCCCGATCAAGACGTCTATTTGGCAGGGTTCTGCTTTTCCTCTTAGTATTCTGTCGTCGGCTAGTTGGTATCCTTAATTCGCTGACGAATTCTGTATTACTTTACCCAGCAATTTTCCCGATTTCAGGTTTCTCTATTGCTTCCAGTTCAATATCTTCCGCCTGTGGGATAGTTCCGCGAAGTCGTAGCCTTCTTACGCTTCTTTCCTTTTCTGGGTGGATGTGTCCGACTGCTTGCAGCTTCAGATTGATTTTCCCGATTTTTTGTAACCATAAATTCTGTGCTAATTCACTCCTAATAAGAGTTGCATTCGATTGCCACCCATTTGGGCCCTCCACTACCACCGTTGCTGTTTGGACGTATACGCCACCAAATAGGCGGGCATCGATTGAGAGAGGAGCGACATCTGCTACTTTTAACATTGGAGACGCTGCCACAGTTGTTGTCACCAATTTCGGCTTAACTGCCTTGTTGCAGATAGACGTGTGGTGACCCTGTCCGCACTTGTAGCACTTGCTTGTACTCCAACACTCTCTCACCTGATGATTTTGCCCCAGGCATTTCCAACATCTTTTTTCCTTCTTGATTAGCTCAAGTGTCTTCTCTAGGGTGATATCACATTTTGCCGGGGGAATGTTTATAATTGCAGAATGAACATCTTCTTTTGACCGCAGTATTCTGTTTCCTGTCTTTAGGGTATTCTGTAGCATTGCCTGTGACTGCTAGTTCAGCTGCCGTAGGTGTAGTGGGAAATGTTACTCTTTGCGTCTTTTCGCTTGTTTCTGGTTTGTTTTCTTCTTTTCTTGCTTCTCGGTTGAGTAAGTATACTCCCAATCTCCAGCGATTGAGTCGATGAAGGTAAAGAAATCTGTTAATGTCTTGTGGAACTGCCTTGTTTCGCCATACCATCGGGATTTTAATTCAATTGGCAGTTTTCTTGTCAAGATCTCCGTAATTGCTTCATTCTGAGCTGTGTGTTGGTCTAAACTGCCGAGTTTCAAAGCATGGCCCATTGCCTTGTCATGTAGTTTCCGTAGTCCTTTAAAGTCGTCTTCACGTTCTACTCTTGGAGGTTCTGTTATGGCAATATTGTAACGAGTGATCACGGGAAAACACTATGTATTAAGGGTTTCTGTCCAACACTGGCAGTACACAAGACACGCGGTTAAAGGATAACACCAAAAGGGAAACTAATAGCACTTAAGGAAGAGAAATGGGCCGATTATCGCCCGTCTAACTCACGACTAACACACGACTGTCACACGACGGCCTACCACAACTACTGACTGACTACCGACCCCCGCTCTAGTCTCTGCTAGGGTTTTTAATGGTTCGCATCTTCCATCCATTCAACGCTAAAGCGATTGGAAGCTGGAAGATGACCATTTCCGACGGATGGCGAGTCTCTCCGTTACATTTATATCGGAGGTTGAGAACGGACGTTGAAGCTCTCTCTCACGCCCCCCTCGTATTTCTTGGGCATAACAAGAAACCGTTCGCTACATCCCCCCTCCTTGGCTGACGTGAGGTCCCACTCACCAATCACTGTTAGGAACGTGAAAAGAGCGATGGTCAGAATGTTTTTCTTGCCGCTCGGATCCTAGCTGAACGCCGAGGCCCTCCATCCCCCTCTTCGACAAGCGGCACAGCTGGGCGTGGGGTAGTCACCTCGGCCTCCGGCGGTGGCTCCTATTCCCGGTTATCAGCGTGAGTCTGCGGTGAGGGATCTCCGGATGACTCCTCTGGCTGGCCGCCAGTAGTCGTAGGGACTGGCGCTGGGGGCCTGGAGCTCACACAGTAAACGAACGGCTTTATCCGCTCCACATGCACGATTTCCGATTTTGGAGACCGCCCTCGTCGAAGCTCATAATTGCTGGGGGTGGTTTGGCGTACAATGGTATACGGCCCAAACCAGCGATGGAGGAGCTTTTCCGATTTCCCTACCTTCCGCACGGGTTTGTAAATTAATACTTCTTCGCCCGGCAGGTAAGTTGGGGCCTCCCGGCGCCCTTCGTTGTACCGAATCTTTTGCTTTTTGTGCACAGCGACGCTGAGCCTTTGCACCTTGTGGCGTGCCCGTTGTAGCCTTTCCAAGGCCCACTCAGTAGGGTCTTGGCCACGAGGGGGAACAAGATTCGGATCTGAAGTTAAAGCTCCGTCGACGGGGAGAATGGCCTCTCTGCCATACAAGAGATAGAAAGGAGTTCTCCCCGTGCTCTCCTGCCGACTAGTATTGTATGCAAATGTCACGAAGGGTAAGGATTCACGAGAGGAGAAGGCAGAGCCTTAGTCTCTGCCCACTTTGTGACATAGTCAATGGCAACAACAATGTTAGTATTACCACCTTTTGACAAAGGAAAGGGACCTAAAATGTCCATTCCCAATCTCTCGAAGGGCGCTCACTCCGCTGAATTTCCATAAATCCAGCTGGACGATGGTACACCGGCTTGCGCGATTGACACTCACGACACTTCCGCAAAAAATCGCGAATATCCTCTCCCATGCCCGGCCAAAAAAACCGGGCCTGTATCTTGTGTAGTGTCCGCGTGAGTCCCAAATGTCCAGCAGTAATGTCGTGATGACAAGCGCACATCACCTCTTCTCTGAAGGACTGGGGCACACACAGTCGTAAGAGGAGGCCATCTTCCATTCCTTTTGCACGACACAGCAACCCATCCCTAAGACGATATTGGGGGTAAGGTTTTCCCCTTTCCAATTCAGCAAATACCAGCTTCCACTCGGTCTTCTGGGCACACTGTAAATCACTTTTGCTTTCCAGGTCGACGCTCAGGGCAGCAAACATACACGGCAATTCCTCGTCTAGTTCCTGCGGTGCGTCGGTTGGGTAACGAGAGAGAGCGTCCGCGTCTGAGTGTAACCTCCCATTCCGGTGCGCGATACATAGTAAGAATTCTTGGAGCTGAAGACTCCAACGAGCTAGGCGCCCGGCTAAGTCCTTTTTTGTTAACAACCAACAAAGGGCGTCGTGGTCAGTTACCACTAGAATTTCCATGCCCCAGATGTAGCTGCGAAACTTTTTCACTGCCCATACCAAGGCTAAACACTCCTTTTCCGTAATCGAATAGTTACCTTCACTTTTGTACAACACACGACTCGCATAGGCCAATGGCCTCTCCACATTGTCAACGCATTGTAGCAATACGGCCCCTAGGCCGTAGTCACAAGCGTCAGGGTGAATTTCAAAAGGCCTACTCAAATCGGGGTAGGCTAAAATTGATGCTCGGGCCAAAGCCTGTTTCAATGCAAAAAAACTTGCTTCCTGGGGAGCTTCCCACGCAAAACAACCTCCTTTTTTTAACAAGTTCGTAAGTGGCTTCGCGGACTGGGCGAACTGAGGGATAAACCTCCGGTAATACGAACATAGTCCCACGAAGCTACGTACGCATTTCAACTTTTCGCCAGCTTTATTAAAAGAAGATGGGATGGGAAAATTAACAACAGCGTTAATCTTATCCGGATCAGGGCGGATACCTAATCCACCGATTACGTGACCAAGAGCTTTCATCTCACTGGCCCCAAACTGGCATTTGACTAGTTTTATCTTTAAACCCGCACTCTGTAAGGCAGTCAACACCTGACGAACTCGGCTTAGATGTTCTCTAACCCCCGAAGCGTAGATAATGATGTCGTCAAGGTAGACGAGGCAGATCGACCACCTAAGTCCGGCCAGGACTAAATCCATCATCCGTTGAAAGGTTCCGGGGGCTGAGGCCAACCCAAACGTTATCACCAGGAACTGGTAAAGACCATCGGGAGTAACGAACCCGGTCTTTTCTTTGTCGGCTTGTGCGGAAGGGGTACCTGCCAGTACCCGCTCTCCAGGTCGATTGCACTAAAAATACAGGCATTCCCCATACGCGATAGTGTCTCTTCTATTCTCGGTAAAGGGTACACGTCCTTCACTGAGATGGCGATAATCAACGCAAAAACGCCAGCTTCCATCGTTTTTCTTCACCAGCACTACTGTCGAGGCCCAGGGGCTGTTTGAAGGCTCGATCACACCCTTTTTTTCCATTTCATCGACTTGCTCCTGGACTATCGCTTTTTCTTTCCACGCACTTTTGTAGGGTGGTTGGTGCACTGGTGCGGCGGCCCCCGTGTTAATGCGGTGCTCAGCCTTTCGGCACATCCCTAGTTCACCATCCCTCAACGTAAAACCGGTGCCGAATTCTTCGAGTAAGTCTATTAAGTTCTCAGTGTCGACGGCAGGGAGGTCTATGGACACTTGTTTTTTAAATACTTCGCGGGAGATAGCATCTTCAGTGCGGGATTCCACCCCTTCGGATGTTAACAAGACTGTTTAACTTTCCCCACTTGCCCCCCTTGGCTGGTCCGCCTCCTCGATGGGTACCACCGAGGAATCAATGACTTCCATCTGGCCTAACACCGTGCCCTCCCGCAAATACGTTTGACGATTAGCCAGATTTACGATGAGTACACGGTCTAGTAAGGGATCAGCGGTCACCAACACCTTCCCGGTAGTAACTCCCTTAACACGCGATAGATGCTCCGAGGGTTCGATCATCCAGGTGGCCTCCCCCAAATCAGCAGGTTCAATTTCCACCGGAACAATTGCCATCGGAGAGAGCATTCTACCTGTTTTGGTCACTACCCTAGGATGTGAGCTGCTTTCTAGCTCTTCGACCACTCCTCCAGCTAGACTCCCCAGAAACAACTCAGAGCGCTCCACGTCATAGTTGATCTGTAGCTTTCTAAATTGGCTAAGGAAATCATTCCCTAACAACAACTCGATGCCTTTCATCTCGAGTACTATCACCCGACCGCTGGCTTGCTTTCCCTGGTGTTCGATTTCTAGCTCAATAGTTCCTAGCGGAGGCGCCTTTTGCCCATTTACCATCACTACCGACGGCCCGTCCCATTCTGAGCATTTCGCCTGTAACTTTCGTTGTAACTCAGGAGACGCTACTGACACCACCGCACCGGTGTCGATCACAGCTCGGATGTTCATCCCCTGACAGGTCACTACCTCCGTAATTAAGCGCGAAGAGTCTATAAGGAGAACCGCGGATTCTTCGGTTTCATCTTCATCCGTGGAGACCATGCCGACGTTCATCTGGTCATTTTCTCGGGTCTCACGACTATTACCTCGCCCGTCGTCCCTCTTCTTTCGCCCCTCATCTCCTCGCCACCCATCTCTTCTATCGTCTTTTCGGTCATCCCTTCGACTCTCTCTCCTGCCTTCCTGCGGATCACCTCTTCCCCCATCCGGCCTGTGACGCACCTGCTCTTTTTTCTTGTCATTCACTTTTTCCGCCTCACAATAGCGAGCAATATGGCCACCTTTCCCACACCTATGACAAATGGGTTTCTCATCCACCGTCGAAGATGCAAACGAGACTGAGTTTTGCGGCGACCTCGCTCCATCTCGTTTACCGGATGACCCGGAAAATTTGGACGCTCGCTTCAGCTCAGCGAGTTCAGCTTTTAATTCGAGAACTAGTTCTCGAAGTTCGTCTTTCGTGTCTTGCCTAGGTGCTGTTCCACCCTTCGCGGCGCCCAAGACGCTGATGGCCCAGTCCGGTCGAATCGCTAATTCTGCGGCCTCAGTATGTAGCTTTAGGGCTGCTAGAAATTCCGTGGACGTTTTTGGACTAACAATCCAAATTTTCTCCAATAAGGTGGGTTTCAATCCCCTAAAAAGATAATCCACCTTCGCTTCCTCCGTCATACCAGGATCTACTTTCTGACATAAGTTGATGACGTCGTAAAATTATTCTATCCCCGACTCCTCTGTCCCCTGCTTTCTCTGCCGTAGCCTAGCCTAGGCTGTTTCATTTTACACTTTTTTTTGAATTTTGCGGGGGACGTTTAATATATCTTGCACCTAGGTAAGAAAATACATTCCGTGAAAAAAAAATTAATAGTTTTAGCAACCGCGCCGACGAAAAAACTGAAAAAACGGAACAAAATTTGCCTCTTTTTACAAAATGTTGGGTTCAATCAAATATTTTCAACCCGGCGCTTTATATGTGATTGATTATCATGTAATGAATAGAAGTATCAAATTTCGCTAAAAATAATCACATTAAAGACTTGCGGCATGAAAAATATGACATATGGCACCTAAGCGCTATAGAACATATGAAAGTATTGTCAAAGATGAGATTGTTTTTTTATGTCAGTTGGTTATCATGGCTTCTTCATTAAGAAACAAGGATTGCCTCATTGGTTACAGTCATCGTAAAAGTTTAGCTAATGCTTCAAAGTTGCCTACAAAAGGCGTTGTTTTGGCTCGCTTCAATTCAATTCAATTCAGGACGAAAAAAAGGTCAGCATATTGATATTTGTCGTGAAATCTTTGCAGAACTTTAAGTTGTTTGGGAAAGAGCTGGTATCCCAATTAAGGCAGATAATACCTGTGTGAATGACATTAAAATTTACACCACAGTTGAAAAGAAATTTTAAAGATACCAGTAGAAAACAGAAAAAAAGATTTCGCTTAAGATAAAATTGTTTCCTTTAAAACGAGTCTCAACGAATTATTGGATTTGTCTCCAAAAGATGTCGAACAAAAGTTAAAAGCTTCTCACAACCCAAACGCTGCAGTTGATTTCAAATTTTTACTCGCACAAAGAGAAGTTCTACAACGGGGATTCATGGACAGAGTAGACGAAAAAGATATTGAAAGAGCTTCTAGAAAGCGAAAGAATTCTTTGACTCCAACCAATGTAGAGAGAGCCAATGAATCATCGTCTTTGAGTGAGGAATCTAAAATTGTAGAGTCCTCTTCATCAGGAGACACATTTAGTGATCTATCTCGTACTCCACGACCTGATTCCGTTACTCTTGAACTTCCCGCAAAGTCACTGTTGAAAGCAACCGGTCAAGCAGCTGATGCTCGAAATCAAAGTGTTAGAAATCACGTCGCTATCGTCGCTTCAACTATTACAGCTGGAGGTGGAGATCTTCAACAAGTAACTCTATCTGTGGCAAGTGCGTCTCGCCAAAGAAGAGCAAACAGGCGTGAAATTTGTTCGCGGATAACTGAACAATTTGAAAAGCCTAAATTTGTCGTAGCACATTGGGATTCCAAATTAATCATGTTCGTATAAAATTTTTATGTAAAAAAGCAGATGTTGCCTAACAATGCTCGTATGTTTTCCTTAATATTCAGGTATCTAAGTAGATTACTTGATGACAGAATTGCGATTTTGATTAGCGGATTCCCGCAACTTGAAAGTCCTAAACTGCTTGGAGTTCCAAAAATAAGCAATTCAACTGGTAGACAGCAGCACGATGTTGTAGTTAGATTGCTGGAGAAATGGGGTGTGTTAAAAGAAGTTTTTGCTCTCGTGTTTGACACTACCAGTAGTAATACTGGGCGCTTCCAAGAAGCTGCAACGTTCATTGAGAAAACTTTAGGTCATGCGGTGTTGTGGTTCGCTTGTCGCCATCATTTATTTGAAATTCATATACAACACGTAGCAGAATCAATATGCGGAAAACGTAACACCCCGTCTGAATCTATCTTCAAGCGGTTTCAAAAGGATTTTCCTGAATTGAACCAAGATATACAGGTGAAGGAATTAAATAACCTCGTCTTCCCTATAACTTTCAATTAACACGCATTGCATTATCATCAGGACTTGATTCTTTTTTATTCGGAAGGCGACATCGAAATGCAACTACTTGCCGATGAAGTGATTGAATGGGGCAGTGAATTAATAGAAAATGATACATTCCCTCGATCAGATTACCTCGAGTTACTCCAGTTAACAGTTATTTTTCTCGAAGGTTCGGTATTCCCATTTAGCAGACGAAAACCAGGTAGTATTAAACGAGAACAACATAATAGGATTTGTAAAAAAAATAAATAATCATCATTAGGTGCGCATCATCACGCGTATGCAATTTATTTTTTTAAATCCAGCTGATATCGGAACGTTTTGAAATGACAGTAGAAGAAACCAGCAATGTCCATAAAATGGCGAATTTCATTGCACTTTTCCATACTCGTCCATTTATGCAATCAAGACTTGCATCGTTAGCTCCCGCAGTAGACCTGAGGTATCTTTCAAAGATGAGTTGGTTAAAAAAAAAGATGAAACAGTGGGAAATGTCGCAATCAAATCTATTTGTAACCACTTATGGTACCTTACGGAGGAGTTAATTGTATTTAGTTTTTTTTATGAAAGTCTTCCGAATGCATTGAGGGAAAGTATGGTCAAACAACTGCTAACTTTCAATCGTTCCAAAGATATGCCTCCCGGAAAACCAAAATTCCCATTAATTAACCCTGATGAGATTGATTACCCAAATCAACAAAATTTATTTGTTGGTGCCAAAAGTTGGCTTCTCTTTAATCTTCTCAACATTGACGGTGAGATGCTTGACTGGATGCAAGTACCAGTAGTTTATTGGTAAAAAATCAGCGGATACCGCAAATTAAAGGAAATCATGAGCGCATTCGAGGTCGTAACTGACTGCGCAGAAAGAGCGATCAAAATGATAACGATTTCAAGGATGCTACTACAAATGTGGAGGAGCAGGAGTTTCTTCTAGTGGTAGTAGAAGAATATAGAAAAAGATTTGATGTCAATAGTAAATCTAGTCTAGGTAAAGCATAAAGTTATACCTCCTGCACTGCCGTAAAATACAATCACTAATAATTATTTTCATGGCGCAAGTCTTTAATGTGATTATTTTTTAGCGAAATTTGATACTTCTATTCATTACATGATAATCAATCACATATAAAGCGTCGGGTTGAAAATATTTGATTGAACCCAAGATATTGTAAAAAAAAGGCAAACCTTGTTCCGTTTTTTCAGTTTCTTCGTCGGCGCGGGTGCTAAAACTATTTATTTTTTTTTTTCACGGAATGTATTTTTTTACCTAGGCGCAAGATATATTAAACGTCCCCCGCAAAATAAAAAAAAAGTGTAAAATGAAACAGCCTAGGGTTGGCCTGGCCAAATTGGATATTGACGGGTTTCATGGTCCTCAAGACCAAGCCCCAGAATTGAATAATGCAGGGTTGCCGGAGTTAGATGCCCCATTTCCCAATTTGGATGGTTTTATTGGGTTCGGTTAGGTATAGTTTTAAAAACGAAAATGATCCGTTGTCTGTCAACTGCTTTTGGGTGAAATCAGTTATATCCCTCACTGATTTGGAAAAAGGGGAAAAAATAGGAAAAATGGGTTAGGTTAGTTTAGGTCAGGATAGGTTAGGGTATAGAAAAAAATGCTTTGCTTATTTCTTTTGTTGAGAAATAGATGGAGCTAGCCGAGCTTGTAAGTCGGTCCAACTTTGGAACCGAGTGATTGGCTAATTCTGAACGCTAACCTAGGGGGGTTGGGGGATAGGGCAGCCAATTTTTTCCGTTCCTTCAGTGGTGAGAGGATCCAGTAGAAGATCATTATAGAAGCGTCCGATTTCAGTTTTGAGGGTACGAAAGGAATATTCGTCATAGTCAAAGACTACTGTCAGTCTATCCTCGTCATTTCTCAGGTTGGTCGCAGAAGACTAGTCTATAAGTATGGACGAATTGCGCCGTCACTTTTTCCCCTACCTAGATCAATACTTATCGACTAGTCAATTGTTAATTTCGTAACGTCGGCTGTCTGTAATAAAACCTGGTCAGCCATTTTGTGTTTTTAGCCGGGTATTTTCATACAGTTATTTTTTCTTTTACTTTGTTTTCCTCTTTTATTTTGAATTTATTTGGAAGATTTCTTAACAGTTTAACAGAAATAAGCTCTTAAAATCATAGTTAATTCTTGGATTTCAAGTAAACTTTGCTTAACTGAGTTCTTTAAATCCAGAATTCAAATATCCCATAGAGCTGTCAAATTAATTTTTTGCATTTTATCTGAATTCGTCTGCAGTTGTTTATTTTTCTTGCTTTTGATCAGGTTTTTCCATTTTTATTTTCATTTTGCTCCATTTTGTCTGGTTTCTTAAAAAGTTATATTCTGTATAGCATGACTGTATAATGTTCAGAATAGTAACGTCAACATTTTCCTTTTTTTCTTATACAGATGAAAGATTGCATATATTGCTATCAAAGAATGTCATGCACAATCTGTCAAAGATGTTTTATATTGCTTCATTTAATTTTTTCATAACTGTAAGTATTATATGGTCTATTTACATCACTAGCTGTTAGGAACGATTAAAAATAATGTTTCTCAATTTGTTTTCTTGTTTAGATCATATTTGTATTTCCATGAAACAACATTATACACCAGCTAAGGATTAAGAAGATGTTTTTCCTACTGCTTCACATTTTATTTTATAATTGTAAGTATTATGGTCTATTTTTATCACTAGCTGTCAGGGCTGGAACGACAAAAAATTTTATCAATTTTTTTCTTATTTTCAACATAATTGTATTTCTGTATAGCAACATCATACACCAGATGAGTATGATGAAGATGTTTTTCAAATGCTTCACTTAATTATTTCAGTAAATTCAGTATTTAAGTAATCTGTAAAACACATGATAGAACTAGCCATTCTAACGAGATAGCAGTATCGAACGCCAGATGGCGAAGTTGTAACCCCTTTTCTTCTTCTTCTGATTGGCTCTTGCCCGGGGAAAGGATAGGGAATTTGACAGATCCTCTCGCCTTCATGCTAGGGGATACAAGTTTACAGACCTTTACCATTAAGTAGGCCTTGCAATTACAGACGATTATGAAAAATGGCGTCTATTCTTGAGAATAATGATGTAATGAATTCACCTGAGAAGGAAAAAATAAAAAAGAAAGACGATCGAAAAACCTTAAAAAAAGGCTTCAGTAAGCCTAAATTTAGATCATATGGGAAAAACAAACAGTCAAATAACTTCAACACAAACAAACATAGAATGTCTAGGCTTCTTTTCCTAGTATGGTTTTTCGTTAAGTTGTTTGGGTTTTAAACTTAATTTAATTATTTGTTATACAAGCAAATCAGATGTCAAGAGATATTAATGCACAGTTTCTGATATTTTCCTATTTCCCAAATGAAAGTGTTGGGAGCACTGGATGTTGGAGTTTTGGAGAGACAACGAAGCAACTCATAAAAAAGTCAGACTCAAAAAACTTCTTAAAGTACTGGGAAAAAATATTTTCATTAATGGAAGGTAAATAGGATTACTTTTCATTTAACTATTTCAACTGTTCATAATATATTTAACTTCAGGAAAGCGTAAAGCAAATGAACCTGTGGAAGTAGAGCAGTGTCATAGCACTGCGACTAAGTTTTCTACTCTTCAAGATGATGTTCCTGAGTCTGACAATGGAGACAATGCTTAAAATAATCATGCTGATAGTGATAATGATTGTTATCCCGTAGATGATAATGCTGATGGAATAAGTCTACCTACAGAGCATGGGGAGATTACTACCGCTGAAGCAGATGTTTGTGACCCGAATAACACAATTTTTGATTTTGCTTTCAATGTTGGAGCAGATGGTGTTGTAACTCTTTCAAATGAAACTCAAGGTAATAATTCGGTAATGTTGAAAATATTATTTAGATTAACATATTTGCTTTGTTGTAGCTCAATTAATACAGATGCAGGAACCATTAGGAGTTTTGTTACAAGAAGGCGAGCTAAACCCTCAGTTTGTGTTGGGTAATCTAAAATTGAATAGATCGATGTTTTCAAAACATGTAAAACAAAATATTTACAATTATTTAGGTATGCTTGATGATTGGCAGCAAACCGTTCAAGGTAAAGATATCGATGCTATCCCAGTTAGTGTATCAGGTAACGACTTGCGTTTTAAGTTGTTTTATAAATATTGCATATTGTAATGTTTTATTTATACAGATGTTGCACTTGGAGACCCAATTGCCATCCCTTCTCTTATGCCAGAAAAGAGAAAAAAGAAGTCTGGAGGCGCAATTGAATCGAAAAAAAGCACGAGCTTTCTGTCATCTGTTGAACAAACTGTAGGACGCCCCATTCAAACTTCTGCCTGTGTTGCTCACGCTCCGAAAAGTAATCAGCCTCCGCAACGCCCCACCCAAATTCCTATAGAGGTTGCCGAAACTTCAGCAAGTGATTCCCAAACTTCGACATATTTTGCTCATACCAGGGCAAGTGCCCTGTACGCGTAAAACTCTTATTTTAGTTCTTGTTTTACAGCCAATAGAAAGGCAAATGTTGGTGAAGTGTGAAGGTGCTTGTGACCAATGGTTTCATAAAAAGTTAGTGTATACAATTAATCCAATTATTAAAGTTTGGATTAATTATTTTACTATGGATGATTAGATGTGTAGGGTTTCCGGCTGTTGACGAAAACGAAATATTCGTTTGCCCTGATTGCCGGTCTGATATTCAAAAATAATTTTGAAAACAATTTTGGTGATTACTATTAACAAAAAAGAAGTTGAAGAAAGCAGATTCTTCAGTTTGATGATTAGTCGACATCCCTCTTAACCAAGAAATATATTTAATTATTGGGTTAACATTGATTTCATCATGAATGATTGAATGAATACAGGTTCTTCGTGTGAGTTATTCACGTACCCAATGCTCACCGTATAAGTTTCCTTTCCTTTTTCGTAAGGATTTACATGTATCTTTGTTAACATAGCCATTTATGTACACGCTAATAAGCGCCGCCGACGGGCGCGATTGTGTTATTGATGAACATATTGGCTTTTCTTCCCCAATACAATCTCCGCCAAATTCAATTGCCCAAAAAAGTTGCCATAATCTTTTACGCATTTTCTTATTCGGCCATTGATGTTCTGTTTTTAAAATTCAATTCACACTTGGTTAGACGCATTTTTTTGGAGTTTACATGTCCTATATAATATATAAGGGAGTCTATATGTTTGCCCGGGCTGATTGCTGCCGCCGGGTATGTTGAGAGCGCTAGACTCTCTTTCCCATTGTCCGTTGAAAAAAATTATTTTGTCCCACTTATTTTCTTATATTCCGTTATCAGATTGTGTACAAGATAAATAGGCAAATTCTTCCTCCAGCGCACATAGTTTCTCTCATGTGTATCGATGGATTGCCTAACGCACAGTCAAAAGTGTGTATCTATCTAATTGGTGGTTCACTCGCGAGATAAAAAAATTCGGTGGAAGAACGTAATGTCTCTGATGAACACAAGGTCCTCCAAACCTTTTTTCCGTTCAATTAATTGAAAGGAATTTGATCCAATATTAAACAATACGCACGTTAAAAATGTTTTTTTCTATAGATTTTCTGAAAGTGTATGCATATTGGATTTCCATCTGATTGGACCTCTCCATATACAATCGAGCGCGCGCCATGGAGTGGTACGAAATAAAATCCCGCGGTCGTGTTATCTTCATTTTTTTTCTATTCACAACAACAACACCGTGTTGTTGTGTCTACTGGTGTTTTCTATAAGTGCTCACCCCTGTACATCTATCTACCTATCAAAACCTCCACTGGCAGATGAATCGATTATTTCTCCTTTTTGGCCTTGGCGCTTCTATCAAGTGGAACATACACACACCAACTATAAATGAGTTGGGGAGAGTTGGCTGGGTTCTAAAACAGCAGAAAATGTATAACACATGTAGACAGAAACTGAAAAATTCCCCGTGCCAACTACACGGACAGCAAATAAACGAAGAAGAAAAACATAAGGGGCAATATCGACCATATGGCGCTCACCTGGAGCTTTTGAGCCCCGATTTTTGTGCTGTTGGCGTCGATGCTCGATTTTCTGTTACGCTCCTTCTACTCGGAATGGGCATATGAAATAAAACGGAAAGTCAAAAATCAATTTCATTCCATAATATTTTTTTTTGCTTCAGTCGGTTGATTACAATTGTGCGCTTGATCGATGAAACGAATAAAACAAGTGTTTTGTTCTTTTGGTCTTTTCTACGTTTTTTTCGCATTCAATTATTCAGAAAAAGGAACAAGCTTTAGGAAAGATATTGATTCACGTAAAATCCAAAGTGTTTTTATCTACAGTTTAGGCGTTATAAATGATTCCGTTTTTAACTGTACGGGAAGGAGTGGAAAAGAGCTCGCATATGGAAACTTATCATCTAATTGCTTTCCTATTTATCTCAATCTTTATAAAGGTTTATTTTTTAACCATCCTCCCTTCAAGAGGAACATGCAATGCCAAAGAAATCGACAAAAATCTGTTATTTTTCTCGCCATTATCTCGGGGTTGCTACTATCCGGGAAGAGCTGGGGGATAGAGTTGGGAGGTGTCACGTCGCACTCCCCGAAACTACTCATTAATGAAACAAAAACACGTAATATAATTTTTTTTAAACTCTGCATTTTTCACGGATCTCTATCACACAATATATAGCAATCGCATTCTTATCCATCAAACTCATCTTCAGATTCCGTTCCCTGATCGACATCATCATCTTCCGTACTTCCGCTATCACTTTCAGGTTCTCTTTCATCCAACTCATCTTCAGTTTCCGTTCCCTGATCGACATCATCATCATCCGTACTTCCGCTATCAGTTTCACCGTAATATTCGCAAAGGTTACGTATTAGACCGAGAGCCTGCGACGGTTAGGGGTAATTTTTTTAACAAAAGGCAGACCGCCAAAAATATTTAAGTTAAGGTATTTTATCGGCTGAAATGCAAGTCTGCCCTGCCGCAGAGGGTTCCCCTGGGCGGTACCGACTCCCGAAGTCGGCGGGAAATGCCCAAGTTGGGCAAAATTTCAAGACGGATAAGATTTTCACTAAAAAAAAGAGCGTGAAAAGTTATACCTAAACCGCTCAGACCAGACGAAAAAATCGGGTTCCCAATACCGACCAGACGCAGGTGTGTAACGGTTTTCCCCCTGTCTAATTCCTTTATGAATAGTGGCAACGTCGCATTGACGGCGGCAAATTCAAAAATTTCATGTTATTTTTTTAGTACTCGAATGATTTCTGTAATATAACATTTATTTTGGTTGTAATTATAATATTCTGAAATTGAATGAATACATAATAGCAACTCGCAACACATTACTGTCATCTAAAGCTTTATTATTTTATTATTTTGCCGATTCAGAAGCCGAAAATGGGTGTTTCTATAATTTAACTCCACAAAAACCAAAGTAAGTCACAATCAGTAGTTAGTACAAGAGCATGTCATAACCGTTCTCGATGGAAACTGAAATAAAAGCTTAATATTCGTTTTCTCCTCCTCGCGAAGGAAAGATTGCATAATAACATTCAAACATTAACGAATATGACAACTAATAGCTAATACAAGAGCTGCTCCAACAATGACGTCAAGTTATCGGGCCGGGAAAAGGGAAATTTAGGCTAAAAAAAAAACAAAATAACAAAAAAACCTAAAACAAAAAAAAATGATGTGACGGGATCCCATTTGATGATGACTTATTCACATCTTAGCTTTCATGTTCATAAGACGATCAATAACAGAGAAGATTGATTTTCCCGTGACGTCGTCACCAACGTTCCGATCGCAGTTTTGTTATTACAAAATTGTTGGTCTATATTCACCATGTAGCCGCGTCTCTGTTCAATATTTCACTTCTTAAGCTACTACACCCAACTAGGTATGGGGCGATGAACGTGACGAAAAACTGACTGAAAAGATAGCCAAATAGGCAAGGGAGGAATGGGATTAGGCCAAAGGATTTGTGGCAAAAGAAAATCAATTAAATTAGCCCGACTTTTCACTTACAGGATATACTTTGTGGGTGGACAAAACGTGAGCTAAGCTTATTCGACGTCAATGGCAACATACTTCGTCCGCTCATCCCGTTTGGCTGATCGGTATACCTATAGCCTAACATAATAGCAATATACATAATAGCAACTGGCAACACATTACTGGCATCTAAAGCTTCGTCTGCTTGGCAAAAGATTTTTTTTGAAAAGAAGGAAATGTGATGATACGAGAAGTTAAAAATGGAAAATAATGCAAGTGAACCTAACAGAAAGTGTATTCTTCACCTAGAAGAATCCCAAACGAAGGAAGGGATAATTTCATTTAACGAAATTACGGCATTTCACGTTTATTTAATTACGTCATTAATTACGGCATTCATAATTTCTTTATCGTCACCAGATAAGCTTAGTCCTTAATCCAATGGCCCTATTCCTGCTGACACTCATCGTTGCCACGCATTGATGTGCCGTTGTTTATGTTTGGCAGTATCTCACGAATTGTTGACAATCTAAGCCACGGGTGAGGCAACGTTCTGCGAAGCCAAAAAACGACACGTCGGCAGGATCCGGTCCCGATTCAATTAGCTTTCAGTTTGACAGCCGCGGGCTTGACTTGCCAGTCGAAAGGAGTTGGGAGGAGGCAGTCACTAGCGAATACATTTTGACGTGCTCTCACGGCAAATCAAAGCAAAGAAAATGGGAAAAACACAAGCGGAGACTGGTTCCTGCTGTTTGGGAAATTTTCCCGTTTTGAATAATATCGCTAAAGTCTTGAATATTAGCGTATACCACACAGAGTGACACATGGAATCCATCTTCAAACGGATAAACCAATTTTCATTGAATTTTCTTTTCTATTCTCGCACTGTTGTTCTTTCCATAGCAGAAACGAAAAGCAGTTGTTGTTATCAGCTGCTCTCTTTGTTTGTTATTTTACTAACAGCTGTTTGACGTTTAATTGACTTGCAATCGTCAACTAATAATTTAACCAATCATGCCGAGGATCACATTGCTCAACGTTCGAAATAAATGAGCACAAACACACAGGTAGATTTGATGTGTTTTGTCAGTATAGGTATACCGATCAGCCAAACGGGATGAGCGGACGAAGTATGTTGCCATTGACGTCGAATAAGCTTAGCTCACGTTTTGTCCACCCACAAAGTATATCCTGTAAGTGAAAAGTCGGGCTAATTTAATTGATTTTCTTTTGCCACAAATCCTTTGGCCTAATCCCATTCCTCCCTTGCCTATTTGGCTATCTTTTCAGTCAGTTTTTCGTCACGTTCATCGCCCCATACCTAGTTGGGTGTAGTAGCTTAAGAAGTGAAATATTGAACAGAGACGCGGCTACATGGTGAATATAGACCAACAATTTTGTAATAACAAAACTGCGATCGGAACGTTGGTGACGACGTCACGGGAAAATCAATCTTCTCTGTTATTGATCGTCTTATGAACATGAAAGCTAAGATGTGAATAAGTCATCATCAAATGGGATCCCGTCACATCATTTTTTTTTGTTTTAGGTTTTTTTGTTATTTTGTTTTTTTTTAGCCTAAATTTCCCTTTTCCCGGCCCGATAACTTGACGTCATTGTTGGAGCAGCTCTTGTATTAGCTATTAGTTGTCATATTCGTTAATGTTTGAATGTTATTATGCAATCTTTCCTTCGCGAGGAGGAGAAAACGAATATTAAGCTTTTATTTCAGTTTCCATCGAGAACGGTTATGACATGCTCTTGTACTAACTACTGATTGTGACTTACTTTGGTTTTTGTGGAGTTAAATTATAGAAACACCCATTTTCGGCTTCTGAATCGGCAAAATAATAAAATAATAAAGCTTTAGATGACAGTAATGTGTTGCGAGTTGCTATTATGTATTCATTCAATTTCAGAATATAATAATTGCAACCAAAATAAATGTTATATTACAGAAATCATTCGAGTACTAAAAAAATAACATGAAATTTTTGAATTTGCCGCCGTCAATGCGACGTTGCCACTATTCATAAAGGAATTTGACAGGGGGAAAACCGTTACACACCTGCGTCTGGTCGGTATTGGGAACCCGATTTTTTCGTCTGGTCTGAGCGGTTTAGGTATAACTTTTCACGCTCTTTTTTTTAGTGAAAATCTTATCCGTCTTGAAATTTTGCCCAACTTGGGCATTTCCCGCCGACTTCGGGAGTCGGTACCGCCCAGGGGAACCCTCTGTGGCAGGGCAGACTTGCATTTCTGCCGATAAAATACCTTAACTTAAATATTTTTGGCGGTCTGCCTTTTGTTAAAAAAATTACCCCTAACCGTCGCAGGCTCTCGGTCTATATAATATCGCGACTGTTAGAATCTGTGCTGGTCTCACAAAACCAGTGGTCGCAATCATCCAACAAGCGACTAAGCCTCTGAATTTCTGGATGCATAAGAAATGCTTTTCCCCTCATTAAAAGATATTCACTATGAAGGTGCATATTAAATTCTTTTTCCAGTTTTTTTTTTGGCGTCAACCAACCCAGTTTCAAAACTCTTCATTTCTTCTTTCACTTGCAAAATTTCTTCCCTGCTTCTGTTAGTTAGCATCCAGGCATCAACCAAGTTAAAATTGTCTTGGAATGATACTATATAATAAGATTTGTTTTACATGTTAGGTTTTATATTATGGAATAAGTGGTGTTGTCGTACTATCATATGCAGACTGCCATGGAAAAACGCCCCGGTAACAGTCGTCCATGGAAACCACACCTCCATCTAGCTGCGAATTTATAACGGCAACAAGTTTCGTAGCCTTTTCAACGTATTAGCCCATCTGCTTCCTAAGCTGTATTCGCTGTTTGGAAGCATCTATGAATAACGTGGACAAGTTAATTATTTTGATCACATACAGACGTGAATATATCATTACCAGTGTCCTTTGAAATGCGATTCTAGATATTTTTAATAATAAGATGTATGCCTTCCAAATTTTTTGAGAAACTGATAGTGGAGTTTTCGCCGAAATTCTTTTGTCTAGTAAAAATTGGATTTGTTTATAAAGAGGATGCTAGTTTAAAGACATATAAAATAATGTACTTAGACATTTGCGTACTTCGACTTTCAGTTGTTGAAGTATTTCCGGTAACTTCATCAGAATGTCTCCATCAAGGTCGCTTATAGTTTTTCTCTTGTTTTCTTGTAATTGTTCTATTACTAACTTGCTCTGAAAAGTTCATTATATGACTATTAGACTACCAATGTGATTAAAAGATGTAATTCAACTTTGTTTAATTTGCCATATCATAAGATTCTTTCAATTTCTGGCTGCGGGCCAATGATTCTTGAGTCGGAGATCCAGATTTAACAATTTCGTTGATCTGTTTTAAGCACTGAAGCATTTCTCCTTTAACCTTTGAATAAAGAAATTTGGAAATTCCAGCGCAAGAGCTGTCAACTTAAAGTAATAACTAACCTCCTTTAGTTTGTCATCTATCGAATTTTGTAAGAGCAACAGTTAATCTTTCCGTTTATTTATAAGTCTCTGAAACTCGCGCTCATAACGAACAGAACTTTCTTCCGCCTAAATTTCGAAAATACAATTATTGAGAAAAGGTTAGGGAAAAATATATTTACTGATTTCAAAAATTTTTTCAACAGCTTTGGCATTACCTCTTCTTTCTCTATGTTTGCGTATATCATTGCCAACGTTAAATGATCGCGACGGTCTGAATGAAGGAAAAAATGCCATTATGTTTTTACATTGAAAGAAGAAAAACGGTTACCAGTATTAAATAATAAGCTTACTGGATCTACCCATGTGCTTTGTGATACTACTATATCTGGCCATTTTTGAATTGGTTTGTTCTGTTGTCTCACCAGTAGTCAGGCAAGCACCTTTTAACCAGTGTCCAGAAAACAAAATCTGAAATGTAAAATGTAAGTAAATTTAAGAACACACGGAGAAAGATAAACAAATTAATATACCTGACAATACCACGCATGAGTTTTCCCATGCCAGCGACAGAGGAAAGGTTGCATGTTTTTGGTATGGCATTTGAATTCTTCCAATTCTTCGGAAATGTCGGCAGCGAAGGACCAGTATTGGCATACCACGTCATAGCAGAGAAATTTACATCCGCTCCGATACGCGAAATCATGTAGATAGTGAACATGGCGATATGTCTCGCCCTTGAGCATATCGACCGCTCTCAAGAGATAGCCATGCCGGCAGGTACAGAAAACCCCACCGGTTTCTGACAGGCCTTTTCTTCCTATGGCGCCAGACTTTGCGGCTTTATAGGCGGCTCCCCCACACGTATCTTTCTCTACTTTTCCAATATGAATATATATACAGAGCAAAAGCAAAAAATGCAATATTTCTTTAAAGCATATTTTTGAAAATTTAACTAACCTTCGCTTTCACTTTATTTATTTTTTCCGCGTGAAGTTCAAATTCGGAATCACCGACGAACCCGACTCCAGGAAACAAATCCGAAAGGCCGCATCTATTGATAAATGTATACTTCATTTATTCATAGCGCAAAAATTATGTAAAATTTTAAAACTTACCCATGAGCACTTAGCCAACGATAGAGCTTCATTATTCAATCTATGTGGATGGCCAAAGGATTTTTTCCACATGCCTTGCAATTAAAGAGCTTACGCAGTCGTATTTCAACTTCAATTAAATGTTCCATTTGTTGAAAATATCTGTTGGACATTCCAAAGATATGCCGGTCAATAACATGAGACCGTCCGGCAAGTTTTGAGATTTCTCCTAGGGTATCAAGAAATTTTCGCTCTGAAGTTCCTGGCGTTTTGTGGGACAAATGGTTC
The DNA here is from genome assembly GCF_020631705.1 of Daphnia magna. NCBI lineage: Eukaryota > Metazoa > Arthropoda > Branchiopoda > Diplostraca > Daphniidae > Daphnia > Daphnia magna. The sequence goes on along the minus strand of NC_059185.1, from coordinate 8,965,685 downwards.
CACATAAGAAGCAGATTCATCGAGAATAAGTATGTTTTTGTTTTGGGAGACCCAGGCCACCACCCAGAGGCAACGAAATCCGATTGTTTTGCTGATATGACTGCTGTACAGCTGGAACATTTAAATTCGGTCCATGTCAAATCAAAACGCCCTTTTAAAATTTTGAATTAATAAGTTGTCAGAACATACAGCGAACTTGAGATATTTACCTTCTTTTGTTATGACAGCAACTTTCTCAGGTCCACACTGAGCTCGCAAAATTCCATTTTCTGAACATGAAGCACATGTATTTGGGGCCACACAAGGCACAAAAACATGTAGATTAAAGAAAAAATCAGTTAAAATAACTTAAAAAAATATAATGTAAAATACCTTGGTTGATCAATCCTCCATTACAATCAACAAACTGTGTTGGCAAAAGAACTTTGGAATGCATCTCACTGAAGAAGGTGCGATGATGAAATGGAGAAGTTAAATGTTTTCTTTGGTCGCACTCATAGCAATAGCTGTCAAGGCAAGCTGTGCATTTGATGTAGAACCTTAATTCAACAAAGCATTTGCTGCATCTGTTTTTAACAAAGGCGTGAGAACCAACAAAAGACAGGTAAAACTCTTCTTTGCAATTATCCCAGTCGCACACTTGATCAGATACCCTCGGTCTCCAGGTCTTACGTGTTCTTTCATTTTCATTGTAACTGTTCAGGGGTGATGTAGACAATTCAACTTCTGCACTTAATAATTCCATTGCTTGAACTTCGCTCTCCAACATGATTCTTCTTTATAGGTTTATGCTTACATCACTTGCACAGAACAAAGCTTCAGCGGTAGGTTCTTGATCACCCACTTCCAAGATTACTTCAGCAATTTCTTTATTTTGCTCGACTACTTCAGCAGATTTTTCATTTTTTTCGGCTTGTCCAATCTTAATTGGTTTTTTACTTTTTTTGGCTTTGGTTGCCTTGTCAACTTTTTGTTCTTTTCGAATTTTGTAATTACCTAATTTAAACATTCCTGTCCCAGCGAAAGGCTGTTTCAGCCTTTTCAATTTTGCAGCTTCGTTCCCACGCTTTCGACGAGCGATGTACAGTGTCCTGCACAAAAAGGTGAACACCGATTTGTTTTGAAAAAGCCATCTGTGGGTAGAAAATATTAATAGTTTACCTTTTTAAGGAGATGTAGAGCGGTTTTGGCGCAAAATCATTATAAGGGGAGTTGTAATTATTTTGCGAATTAAATAATCATTAATCGCCTATAAATACTTTTTTCAAAATTTTAAATATTATATATCTCATCAAAATTTTATTTAACTATATTCATTAGTTAGATTTGCTCTGAATACTATTAACGCATACAAGCTTTGAACGCGGAACTCCGGTGTTTCCGACGAAAACGTATCCAATAAGCCACTAACAATTTAGTAACAAATAGCTAGCATACTGATAAAAATAATTTTGTGTTCCCATATGCTACCCGATTACCCGACCTGATAATGACAATAACGAGTAAGGGAAAGACTCTATTTTGTATTGCAAAAATTGTTCTACTTAGCCGGGGGGTAGGGGAGTCTACCGATGATACAGTCTACACTTTTTTCCAGACATTTAATACCTAGGGAAAAAAAGTGTCTGGACTGACATTACCCAACCCCCCTTATGATGATTTTGCGCCAAAACCACCCTACCTCTCCTTAAAAACGTAAACTATTAATATTTTCGACCCACAGATGGCTTTTCAAAATAAATCGGTGTTTACCTTTTTGTGCAGGATACTGTAGTTCAAAAGCGAATTAGCACTCCGCATTTTATTTTCTACCTTCCCCATGTTGATTTAAAATTTTAAAGTGATTTTGAGCGTCCGTCTGCTGTCAAGTCTGTCAAGACCAGTGTTACTATGGTTACCTGTGCCGACATAATCTAGACGAAGCTTATCGACTAGACCATAAGCATCGCCAAAAGTGACGGCGCAATTCCTTCATACTTATAGACTAGTCGTCTGCGACCATGTTGTCATTTCTTCGGGCTTCCGTGAGGGTGAAGTCATCAACAGCGACTCCCTAGTTTTTTATTTGCTTTTTCCATGGCCTTTTGTAAGATCCTTAGAGGGTATCCGTGATAGTGAAACCGATGTAAAAGAATTTCTGCTTCATGCAAAAAATCATTTTGGAAAGTACAATTTCTTTTGAGGCGGAGCAGATGAGCACAGGGAATCGATTTTTTCGTCGCCAAGGTGTGATGGGACTTCAAGTGGATAAATTGGCTTTCTTCCAATGGTTTTTTGTATAATTTGGTAGAGATGATCCCATCGGCTCCTGATAATTCCCTACAAAATTTTTTGCAAATGAATCCCGCGATGCAAAACGGGCCGTTGAGTCACGGTGATGGCCGACATCTTGGCTTCTATTCATGAGCATTACGCAGAAGATAACTTACGTCAATTACTGACATCAAACGTACTCATTCATCACGGCGACGCACCGAACATTGATTTCGTCGCTAAGATCGGTGGATGGGTAAAGAATTTCGGAGCAGTCTCGGGATTTGGTGCGTTGTCAGTACTGGCCGTGAGATTTTGCGGAATCGGTTCGCTACTACTCAAGGCTTTCCCCCTCCTTTCCAAAATCCTCCAAATGACTTGTTTCAAAAAGCCTCCATTGGCCATCACCGCTGCATATCTACCCATGTCCATCGACGTACAACCAACAGCAGTGACCAACCCATCCCAATCCACCGCATCCGCATCGGCAGCAGTTCCCCCACGCCGTACGCGACCGCGCCAACCACAACCGCCACACACGACTCAGGAAGGCGAGGCCTTCTTACCACGTAGACCACGATCACAGCCACGAAGAGTCGAATAAAATTGCCATAGTGTCGTTTTTCATCACTAGTACCTTTCCTTTTCCCTTATAATTTCGCCGCTGTGTACCTATAATCAATGTGCTCCAATTTGTTTACTTTCCTTAAAACCCTCTTCTAGACTCAATAGCAGATTTTTTTGGTGTCGGATTGTCCATTTTCAAACCATGTTTCATTTTTTCGTCTCCTAAGTAGAAACGGGTCGTCAAAGGAAGTTACAAAGGAGAATGTAAAAGAGATCAAACGTATACGCACCCCACAAAAAACAAAAACAAAAACAAAAACAAAAAAGCACTGTAAGAATACTATCGAAGGATATGCCGGCTGAATGGTTCAACTCGGGAGCACGACAAATAGACGAAGTCTAATCCAGGAAACTGAAACGTCGTACCCGTGTCATCAGCGTAGGATTCACACATCATTCGATGAAATTAAAATACAGAAGCTGGGACCGTGACAAGATCGTGATGAATGTGGAGAGGACAATGGGAGAAGATAGAAACGACCCAGAGCTTCCAAATGAGTATAATGTCACATTTTTAAAATGTACCTAACAGAAAGAAAGCTTTCGAATTCGCTCGGCATCCCAAAAGGAGATCATCATTCGATCTTTTCAGTTTATGATTTGCTCGGCGAAAAACAGAAGAAGGATTATAGTTGGACTTGGACTCTGTAAGTCCAGTCATAATCCGCGTAATCCATGATGTCATCAAGTTATAATCTTAATGTATTTAACATAACACCCCTTTCACACTCCCCTCTCCCACGGGAGCTTTTGGCACGCGCAGTCCCCGTCCCCTTAACAGTGAGTCATCAACAAAGAAATTGAGGTACACTTTTACAATGTGACAATATACTCATTTTGTAGCTTAGGTTCATCTGTGTCTTCTTCTATTTTCCCGTCATGACTCATCACGATCCTGCTCGCGCTCGTGAACCATTAGTATTTACCACTGATCCTCAACTTCCATCGAGACCAGGCACTTTTTAAGACTTGCTAACATGTCGACAAAAATATTTGCTATGTATTGCGACTCGCTATCCATTAGCCAAAACATTGACTTATCTAGTGAAACATATAGCAGCATGATATTACAGTATTGGATACTGTTGTATTTTTCAATTTTCAATCAATTTTTCCGAAATATTCATCTAGACTTTACCGAGATTCGAACCTCGGATCTTTCGCATCACCGGCTATCCGGCTAACCATTGCACCACCGTTGACATGCGAGGAAATGGGAAAATATGGGGCCGTATGGTGTGGCTCAGGTAAACCCCCCTTCACTGTCCCCTCTCCCATGGGTACGCGCAATCCCCCCCGCCCGACCCCCCTTCTGGCCGGCTTGTGCAGCGCGTCAGTTCCGTAAAACTTGAAACTTTGTACGCGTTTTACGGACACTCCTGCTCATTTGCACACCCTAAACCCTATATTTTAAATGATCAGCGTAAAAAGATCTACAACCCTGTATTAATCGTTTTTGGATTAGAGAAAACTTGTCTTGCTAGGGAAGAGCCCCCACTTGTGTTTTACAATATTGTAAAGTGAGCGCGTGACAACTTGTATCAGCCCGACAAGAAGTAAGTTAATTCAAAGAATTTAATAGTATTGAACAACGAAACTAACAGTTGGAAACATAATTGCAACAGTATTGGTGTGGAAATATTCAGACAAAATGGAAAATGTTTCAGAACAGTTGGGTGACAAAGACGTCGATGACATTCTCGTTGTTTGTGGGAAACAACGGCGTAAAAGAAAAAGAAAAATGGATCATTTGACACCGGAATATCAACAGCGACTCAAAACACTCGCAATGGCTGAGCTTCTCCAATGGATATCAAATGAAGTACCAGAAAATTACATGATACACTTAGTATCACTATCGTCTAGATTGCCTCAGCTGTTTGGTCTGAAAACTCAATTATGTTTACCAAACGACTGTGTTGGGGAAATTTCATCAAGGCAAGAACTTCCTGTACCTCCCATCACACTTCTGGTATTGTACCATAAAAATATTTCTTGTACGTTATCTGATTCCTTTCATTAATCACTCATATATTCGTCTAGGAAGATTACCATGTGGAAGAAACCGAGAGGCTTATTGATCTGAACCAGAGTATACGTGAGTCTACAACCAATAACAAATCCGAGTATAGCAAAAGCCAACCAGTCTTGAACCACACTCAAAGTAATACAGATTTGGAAGACGATGTATAGCAACATTATTAAAAAGAACCTTCCAAACTATTTTTTTAAACCCCTGTAGATTCTTCCAACGCAGACAAACAGCAAGCAGCAAAAGATGATGAAGAATTTGATGCTTTTGAAGGGACACCAGTGATTAATCTTACTGATAGTTCTTCAGCAACAAACAGCAAACCCTTATCGTTTAAAAGAATTCTGTGCCATTGGGCTGCTAGTACTATGCAAAAGAAAAGTCATCTGACGTATTCGCTACAGTTGCTGAAAGAGCACAGGCCGCCTGTAGACTATGATACCTTGCCATCATCTGGCAAACAATTGATGTTCATCGACGGGCGAGATATGCCACAGCCATCTACTACTTCATTAGCTCCTGATAGGTAACGTCGATACACCATTTGTATTCCTTTTTGACTAAAAAAACTTTCTTACAATTATCTTACTTCTTTTTTTTTTTTTTACAGTACAAACATAGGGAATCGAAAAAAACATCCATTGCCTCCCGTCATTAATTTAGACAATGAAGGAAATGGGAGGTACACTCATTTTGGTCTTGAAAGTGCTCTAGCCGGCGATTCCCCAGGAGTATATTTCCACCACGCAGATTTATTGCAATATGCTGATATTTACCAATCCAATCCAAACGCCCTTCCACCATCTATCCGAAAAAAGGTACTATTTTTAATTAATAGCTACCATTGATAAAGAGTCACTAGTAATATGATTTTTTTCTCAAAATCAGATTGAGAAACTACATGGCAAACTCGAAATTGCAGAATCTATGCGGCTTCTAAGAGGTGAAACAACAAGCTCAGTCGTCAATAACATAACAACAATTCCACATTTCGAAGCTGATCTTAGCTGTGATGGTGTCCTGTTTTTCGACAACTCTGAGCAAGCCGAATGCATCCCTATCTGTGTCGTTGTACATTCCGTGAGTGAATCTGCTGATTGCTCTCGAAGCAAGCCCATTTTGTTGCAGAAATGATCTCCTATAATCGTTGGAGTGGCTCACTGTAAAGAGAAGCCAGACGTGAATTTGTTGTTATCAGCCGTTATTAAGGAAATAAAAAGGCTCGATCCAAATAACGACGATAATACTACTATTGGTCGCCAATTCACCGTCTCCATTCGCTGTGTTATCGCTGATTGGCCAATGCGGTCATATTTAAAAAGAGTGAAAGGCCATACGGGATACTGGAGCTGCGAGCGTTGTATACAACGTGGTGTTTCGTGCGAAATTCATTCCAAGAAGAGCAGTAGGAAAGAAAAGCCTAAAAAAACAATTCAGTTTCTCGATGTGAACGCCCCTCCTAGAACTGACGAAGAGTTCCTGTCTTACTGCAAGTCTGATGACTGTCCCGATGAACATCTAAATGGTCATGAAGATCTCAGTCCGTTTCTGGAATGGAATTTTCCGATGGTAAGCGGTTTCGTTGTAGAACCAATGCACACCTTTTATGCTGGCTGCGTAGGTGGTAGACTGAAAGGCATCGCCGGCAACCCAAACGAAGGTCAACTGAGCTCGTCACAACTGAAGCAAGTCGACCAAAGGCTGGAACTGTTTGAGAAATGCAAACCTTCGGAATTTGAAAGACATGTAAGAAGCCTTAGCAAGTGCGCCAAGAAGTATAAGCATCACGAGATAAGAGATTTACTCATGTACATTTTTATACCAGTATTTACTGGAATTTTGCAAGAGGAACACCTACAAAATGTTTTGTTGCTTCAATACGCCATGTTGCTGATTGGTGGTTTTTCTAATGAGCCTGTCTCCAACGCAAATGTAACAGAAGCATCTCGAGTGTTGAAGCTGTATGTGCAACAATTGAAAGAATTTAAATACCCTATCCGGCCGACTACCCACTTTGCGACACATTTACCTGAGGACGCTGTGAAGTATGGCTGTGGAGTGGAGACGTTGAGCGCTTTTGTTTTTGAAAATTTCTATAGATTTTTCCGAAATATTTTGCTTCTGGAAACTTACCGTTGGAGCAAATACAAAATAGGCTTGTAGAAAGATCAAAGTACTTGTTGCCGACTTCCGCTGACGGAATGATCATAAATTCTTAAGCGCAATTCCAAGTCGAATTAAAGAAATTACAAGTAAAGCTCAGTGGACAAAAGATATTCGTGAAGTATTCCGAATGGAAAAGAATTAAAAAAATTGTTTTCCCTGATTTTGTGCTAACAAATAAGTTTCCGAACAATGTATGCTTATTTAAAAATGGAAATGTTGTGGTTTGTTCTGATTTCATCGAGTTTCCAAAGCATAGCAATATTTTCCTTGTTGTTGGCTTTTTATTTAAAACCAAAGAACCTGCTTGTGTTCAGCCCTACTTATCAGCCAAATACAACACATTCATTGTATCTAAGTTGGACAAGCGGATCGGTGAATGGAATATGAACAACTTACTTTGCAAGATGTTTACAGTCCCTTATAAATGTACTGACTATTCCAAGATGCCTGACATTACCCTTCCAAATTTAAACCAAAGATGGTTTACCACACCTATCCGACATACCATATAATTTCTAAATACTTGTAAGGAATGCAACGCCATGACTTGTCCAGTATATAATTTGCGTGTGACTCATTTTTATTAAATAAATCTTGCTTTCTGTCTCATATTTATTAATTTACCCTCAGTTTTCTGTGTATACATAGTATAAAGTATATTTGAATTTACGCGCCTTGCGGCGAAAAACAGACAAGTTGAATTTTTATTCCGGTGTGTGAAACAGGTTTGAAACGCAGTAAACATTGGATGGAAAACTATATTTTTGAAACTAGATGTAGACGCGTTTCATTGCAGTGTCAAACCAATATGTTCCTTACAAACTGTGGTAACAAATTGAAATAAAAAATATGAGTGTGGCAAACCAATATGAAATGCATATAGATGTAATTTTAAAAGCTATATGTCAACCACTCTGATGAATATTTCTAAGTCCTTATCGCAGAAAAAGTAAACCAATATGCTGTTTCATTAACTAGCCTACCCACGGTTTCAAACTGGTGTCACACACACTTAAAAAGGCCGCAGAAACCACAAAAATGTAAGTGTGTGACACTATTATGAAACCAATATTCCCCGAATAAATCCCCAACACCAACTAGATGAATTTTTATGGTGCTTAAATCTAGTTCTACCTAAAGTTCATATTGGTGTCAGACACCCTCCGAAAAATGCTATCAACTAGAGGGGAAAATATCATTAAGGAGTGTCCTGCACCCGTTAGGAATGCTCTTGAATCTGGTTTACAAAAATTACCTTTACTATAAGTAAAAATGAGGCAAAATAGTTTCGTAACACGAGGATTCGAAGAGTATCAAATGCAGCTTTCACATCGCAAATTCACAAAATACGTTAAACGAGGCTTTTCATTTGAAATTCCTCGGTTGCGTGAAGCACACCCAATTTGAACCATAAATGAAGGGTTTGAAATAAGTGTTTTACACCACACCAGATCCACACCAAAAAACTCCACTAGGGGTAGAACATAGTTTTTGCGAAAGTATATTGCCATTGTATAGCATAACTTTTTCCTAAGTGGGAATAAATATACCACTAAAGCCTTTATCCAATGTAGTAAAAGAAGAACTTCCATTAACTACAAAAGACTACATTAATTTAGAAGCTTTTAGTCAATTAGATTTATCAAACGAGGAAAATAGAAAAATAGAAAAGAATGACTTTAAAATACCCAATTTTCCTAATGAAGTAAAAACAAAAATTGAATGGTTGCTTGTAAAAAACGAAAGATTGTTTGCAGATAAAGAATCAGACCTTGGGTTGGCTATTAATGTCAAACATTTCATTAATACGGGAGCTAGCGCACCAATTAATCAGCGTCTGCGTAGAACGCCTGAAGCGCTAAAAAATACGGTAAAATCGAAGATTGATAGTATACTACAAAATAAAATAATAAGAGAAAGTCATAGTCCATTCTCAGCGGCCATTGTAATGGTTAACAAAAAGGATGGCGAAATGAGAATTTGCATTGACTATAGACAATTGTAAGGAACGGCCAGCCGCGAACCTTTTTACCACCGCCGATTTCACACCTCCGATGTGCGACCTTGGTTCCCACGGAGAACCCTAACCCGAAAACCCTTACCCGGTACCTTTTTACACTTTAGTGTTAAATTTACACTAAAATATTCTCTACCTTTCCCCGTATGTTAAATTAAACTGACCTTGTTTTCCCGTATAAAATGTTTCCCCAAAACCCTGACGAATTCAGTCTTTTTCTAGTGCTCAACTCGACAAGTTCTTTTAATTTTGTAAGCGTAAGTGTTGTGTTGAATAAACTGTTTTGTGCCCCGACCCGCCGCGTTCTACTCTACCGCCGCTAGTTGTCACTATGCGCACACTGTAAGTCTACCTAAAATTCCCCTCTCTATCTCGTCTTATTCTGGAAGCCCACTCTCACTCGGAGAGTCAAGCTTCACATTGGTGACAGTGAAATTCGAACCCCGAACCCCCGTTAGAGACTTGAATTTTCCTATACCTTTCCGGTACCTCAGATAGCGCCACCTTTAACTTTTTTCCCACATTGCCAAATATCTATTGATTTTTTATCAATAAGTGCCACTGCTAAAGGAAATTAGAACTTATTCGCCTAAAAAAGTAAATGGATAATTTTACAAAAGTATTTCGAAGCGCTGGGAAAATAGTTACAGGATTCACGACCAAAAATAAAGTAGCCAGAAAAAATCAGGGTCCTACAAGCGAAATAGTATATTCTCAGACACAGCCACAAATCGCCCCAGATAACAAATCCCCTGGCAATATCAACCTACTAACGGACAACGAAGTAGAAGAACACAACCTCGTCGCTCAGTGGGATAGAATTAGGGAAGAAGAAACAACGCACCTAGAGAGCGACCAATACGGAACACCCCCTTTAGAAATTCTAAGACAAGCTCAAGCACTTATCGCAGAAGATCTTGGTCAGCAGGGAATAGAAAACGAAGCCACACAACTTTTTTTCAACGAGAACCTTACAACACTAAAAACAGACACAACAGGCACCCCAAGCTTTAACAAACAATACGCCGATTTACAACTTGAAGACGTACCAGAAGAAGAGATCTTACACGAACTACTATTTTTGAGGGAACTTAATTGCCAACCTGAGCTGTCTTACGAACAAATCAGAAAATCATACCGAGCAGTGATACAGCAGTACGGCGAGCATTTTTATACACCAAAGGAACTTTTCCGATTTTTGAACCTCAGAACATACCTAACTCCGATACCGGAAGCTCTTTACCCAAATCCTTCACCAGTAACCGCAGGTCAGACGGAATCGACCACATTGGCTTCCCGACAAAACCCTGACCTGGAACTAACCAGTTTTAAGGCAGACATACCGTACTCCGTCCTCACACCACACCCGATCCGTGTAACTAGTAGAGGAAACCCCTTTTTAACAAGCCAGGACCAAGAAACTGGGGCAAGAAGCAAAACAACAAGCAGACTAGCAGAAAGAGAGTTAAGATCTTCTACAGTAGCAACACATAGGGAAACGCCGAGAAACGCAGAAAACCTCCCACCTCCGGTTCCAAAGAGAGTAGCATTCACCCCTCAATTATCAACGACAACAAGACAGAACACCACAAACACAATGAACTATAACCCGCGCCCTCAAGCCAGTACTAACTCAACCATTCCCGAAGACGACTTGGTAGCAGTATTCCGAGCTTTAACCAGAAATAACTGGTCAACTGACGAAGCCGCAAATTTCGTAGCCACCCTAGTAGGAAACAACACAACCCGAGCATCCAACCCTCCCCAGTATACGTCTACACCGAACCCCACCTTGTGGCAAAATCCGATGAGCAGTGCCATCGCCCCTCCCTGGCAGAACTACCGAACGACGGCATCAACAATAGCCTCTCAACCAAGCTACATGGCCTCAAACACACACCAACCACAGCCTCACTACGGACACCACCAATCGACAATCAGCGAACTCGATATACAAGCAACCCGGCTGCTGACGCAAATTAGCGTATTCTCCACACCAGGAAACAACGCCGACTTCAACTCTTGGCTAAGGCATTTCGAAAATACCTTGGACTTTGGCGATTTCGAAGAATCCAAAAAAATTAAATATCTCCGATCCAAACTAGTGGGTCCAGCAGGAGACTTACTGGAACAGTACCAACTCGATCACCCAGTCGAAGCAACCTGCTATGAAACCCTCAAGCAAGCGCTCAAAGAAAGATTCATGGGAAAAAACATGGAACACAAATACCGAACCTCGTTCAACAGCTGCAAAAGGGAACCTGGAGAATCAATCAGGAACTTCGCACACCGAATCCAGAAACTTGCAAGAGGAGGCTACCCGAACGTAAGCCACGAAGTAATTGAACAGTTGAGCAGGGATAAATTCATGAACGGACTAGCCCCCAACTTCACGATCGACTATTCTGCAAGGATTTCCCCTCATTCGACCAGATGATCGAGACAGCAGAACGACACGATTTAGCTCTGGAACTCATAAATTCAAGAGAAAACCCAGGCACAGGAGACGCAGCAGGGCCCCTAGCAAGGAAAGAAGACGAAGCAAAGGACATCTCCGACCTCATGAGGGAAGTAATTAGATCGGAACTCGCCAAGAACGCCGAAACGAGGAGACCAGAGCGAAGGGAACCAAGAAATGGGCAATACGACACGTCCGATAAATTCTGTACATACCACAACATGTACGGACACGACACCAATAACTGTGCAGCGAGGCAATACCAGATGAGACTAGTGTGCGAAATATGCGGACGTAGGGGACACAACCGCAATTCCTGTTGCGCTCCCGGAAACCACCCGTCATCAGGGCAGCAACCTCCAAACAATCCACCGCCGAGGGACTATTATAATCAGCCCCCAAGACCGCAGCAGCAACAAACGCCGCAATACCCACCACCTACTGCAAACAACCCTCCAACAAATAACACCGCAACCGGACAGTTAAACGAGTAACCACCGATAGACATGTCGGGCCAAACGGTGGAAACGATCCTAAGCCCCGCCAATACGTAAGAAGTGTGCAAAATAAAGTCAGACCTCCAAGAATAACACTAAAAGCAGGGGAAGTAACATTCGAAGCCCTTTTCGACAGTGGTGCAGGACAAAGCTTACTAAACAACAATTTATACTCGGCACTCGGTGGAAACGTAGTGAATTTTTCTCCAGAAGTAGCGGTAGAGCTATTTGATATAAATAACAGGCGCTTAAAAACCCTGGGTACAGTAACCCTTCAATTTCAGCTAGTGGACGAAGAAAGTCCCGATCTCCTAGTTCAATCGTTCATCGTAGTGGACGATATTACCGAGAACTGCGTACTAGGTTTAGACGCACTCTACGGTCACAAGTTCATCTTCAACGGCAGTGAGAAGACGATTTATCGGATGAGAAAATCGGATCAACCTACTCATGAGCCCGTTATGATAACTCCGCGCAAAATCACTATTCCTCCATACACAGCCCAAGTGGTGGAGAGCGAACGGGGGCGGAAAGCTACCCCCGAACATCGCCTGTTCATTTATACCAGCTCCAGAACTCCCGAAGGGAGTCCGCCTTGACCCCTTCGTTTCGAAGAAACAAGGGAATGGATTATTTCGCATCGTCATCATCAACGAGACCGACAAACAAATCACGATACCAGCCTTTCAAGTATTAGGTACAGTAGTCTTCACCGAAGAAAAAACACAGCACACAGTTGCCTCCTGCTCCTACCAAAACACGCCGACTGACCCCAACGTCTTCGACGAAGCCCTGGCAGAAATTCCGAGCAAAGAAAAACAAGCCCTACTAGAACTCCTCGAAAATCACGCCCATCTGTTTGCTTTCAAAACAGAAGATCTCGGAAAGACAGGACTAGTCAAGCACACGATCGACACGCAAGGCAAAGGACCACTCCGCTCACGGCCCTATCGGAACTCCCCACGACAAAAAGAAGTCGCGGAGGAAATCATCCAAGAACTACTCAGACACAAGATTATACGACCATCTGTTTCTCCTTGGGCATCGCCCATTGTTTTGGTACGGAAAAAATCGGGAGAAGAAAGACTGTGTATCGACTACAAGAAACTAAATTCCATCACGAAAAAAGACTCATTTCCGCTGCCAAGAATCGACGACGTATTGGACCTCCTGCAAGGACAGAAACTATTCTCCACCTTAGATCTCGCTTCAGGGTACTGGCAAATAGAGATGGATGAGCAATCCAAAGAGAAGACTGCTTTTATTGTGGACAATAATTTGTACGAATGGAATAGATTAGCATTTGGGCTAACAAACGCCCCAGGAACATTTCAACGTTTGATGAATTTTGTGTTAACAAGCGTCCTCGGTAAAAGTTGCCTCGTTTACTTAGACGACATTATAGTATTTTCCAAAACCATCGAAGAACACGTTCTGCACCTGCGAGAAATTTTTGGACTATTGGAGAGAGCTAACTAAACTCAAGTTATCTAAATGCAAATTCCTGCAAGAGAAGGTAAATTATCTTGGCCACATCATATCAGCCGAAGGAGTAGCCCCCGACCCAACAAAAATTGAAGCAATAGCCAATTACAAATGCCCATGCACCGTGAGAGAACTTCAATCATTTCTAGGGCTAGCCTCATACTACCGTCGGTTCATCGAGAAATTTTCAACCATAGCACACCCCCTGCTAGTACAGTCAAAAGGGCAACCCAAAGATGAGATCAAATGGGGATTGGAGGAGGAAAAAGCCTTTGAAACCCTCAGGAAGAGCCTGATAACAGAACCAGTGCTGTCATACCCGGATTTTGGTAAAGAGTTCATAATCTTCACGGACGCAAGCGATCACGGACTAGGTGCCGTCCTATCTCAAGAAATCGACGGAAAGGACAAGCCAATTGCGTATGCCAGCAGACATCTTAACGACAGTGAAAGAAAATACTCAACGGTAGAAAAAGAAGCAGCAGCCCTGATATTCGGGATAAAACGTTTCAAATATTACCTACAAGACGAACCCTTCGTGATAGTAAGCGATCACCGGCCCCTGCAATGGCTTCAGACCTTCAAGGACGAAACAGGGAGACTAGGCAGATGGTCGATAATGCTCGGTAACCTAAAATACACGGTACGATATCGGCCAGGACGGGTAAACGAAAACACCGACTTCCTATCACGGATTCCAGTGGCAGCCGTGCAAGTGCAGCCCAAAGACGCCGATAGTATAACACGAGAACAGAGGAACGACCCCTTATGCCAAGACATCCAGGCGTACCTAGAAAATGGGCTTTTATGGGAAGAAGATCGACGACAAATGCCAACCTGGGCAAGAGAAATCGAACTATTTACCGTCGAGGATGGCATATTATGCAGGTTGTACACGCCTCACTCCGAAAAGAGGCGACAATTTGTACAGAAACAAGTGGTGGTACCAGCATCCTTACGACAGGCGCTAGTGGAAGAATATCACGACTCACCGCTTTCTGGCCACCTCGCTTACCGAAGAACCTGCCAGAGGTTACGTGATAAGTATTATTGGCCAAGCATGCTCGAAAACGTTAAAGAATACTGCCAGAAATGTGAAACGTGCGCTCGACAACGACGATCAGACAACAGAGCGCTTCTACATTCGCTCCAACCCGCCCAAGCCCCATTCGAAACATTAGGACTAGATTTCTTGTGCCCTATTAACCCTACATCCTTCGAAGGAAATAACCACATACTTGTGATAACAGATTACTTTACCAAATGGGTGGAGGTCGTGGCGCTTCCAGACCAAACCGCAGTAACAACATGTAAGGCCCTAGTGGACAAAGTCATAAACTACCATGGCCCTCCTCGGGTAATCATCTCAGACCGTGGCACGAATTTTACATCGGAGCTATTCAACGAACTTTGCAAGGCTCTCCGCATCAAACACTGCACCACCACCGCGTATCATCCACAAACCAATGGATTAACTGAACGTTTCAATAAAACCGTCGTAGAAATGCTAAGAAAGTACATCTCCGAAGGATACGAAGACTGGCAAGACATGTTGGGACACGTAGCATTCGCTTATCGTCATTCGATCAACTCTTCGACGCACGAAACGCCGTATTTCCTGAATCATGGGCGGGACGCAGTCATGCCTATCGACCGATGGCTACAGCCAACCTCCTCCGATCCTATTACACCGCAAGACTACAAGAGCCAAACCATGAAACGCCTCCTTAAGGCTTTTGACCTCGTAAAGGAAAATCTAGAGAAAGCAAGAGCACAGCAAAAGGAACAATACAACAAACGAGCTAAAACGTTCGAATACCAAATAGGGGATAAAGTACTCCTCGACGTACGAACCATTAAACCCGGGACCAGCCGTCAACTAAATCCCAGATACCAAGGCCCGTACCGAGTGACCAAAATTAACCCAAACCACACAGTGGAGATACAGGCAACACCAGGTACGGCCCCGCAGCTAGTTCACACCAACCGAATCAAACCATTGCTAGAAGCTATGATCTGGAGGGACGACCCCTGTCCCGACTTTGAAGACCTCCAGCTAAATCCCGCAAGACAAGTAATCGAAGAGGAAGAGGAAGAAGAGCTCACACCGGTAGAAGACGACACAGCCGAGTCCTCTTACCCTCTGGAGGCGTTTTCCCTAGACCTCCCGACAGATGAAAATGAAATGAACATCTCAAACCCATTTTTCGGATTCACGCCGCCAGACCAGGGCGACGAAGAGTTGGCACAGCCAGCCAGACCGGAAAGACGCACAGGGCTACGGCCATGGTCATCAATACGCCCGCCAAGAAGATAGTCAAAAAAAGTTGTTGTCGTGTATACATGTGTCGCATGCTGAAAAAGGAACTGTTAACTATGATCAATATATCCGATTCCCCGAGCGAAACTTCGGGGTACCACTCGTTCGAAAGTGAAACCACTCTTCCCCTAAACCCTGCAACATGATTGCGGGACGCAATCTTTCACGGCCGTAAGGTATGTAAGGAACGGCCAGCCGCGAACCTTTTTACCACCGCCGATTTCACACCTCCGATGTGCGACCTTGGTTCCCACGGAGAACCCTAACCCGAAAACCCTTACCCGGTACCTTTTTACACTTTAGTGTTAAATTTACACTAAAATATTCTCTACCTTTCCCCGTATGTTAAATTAAACTGACCTTGTTTTCCCGTATAAAATGTTTCCCCAAAACCCTGACGAATTCAGTCTTTTTCTAGTGCTCAACTCGACAAGTTCTTTTAATTTTGTAAGCGTAAGTGTTGTGTTGAATAAACTGTTTTGTGCCCCGACCCGCCGCGTTCTACTCTACCGCCGCTAGTTGTCACTATGCGCACACTGTAAGTCTACCTAAAATTCCCCTCTCTATCTCGTCTTATTCTGGAAGCCCACTCTCACTCGGAGAGTCAAGCTTCACACAATTAAACAAAATAACAATAAAAGATAGATATCCCTTACCTAGAATAGATGATACCGTAGATGCATTGTGCGGTTCAAAGTATTTTTCAACACTGGATTTATTAAGCGGATACTGGCAAATAGAAATAGAAGAAAGCGATAAATATAAAACAGCCTTTATATGTGAATTTGGACAATATGAATTCAATCGTATGCCATTTGGATTGACAAATGCACCAAGCACTTTTCAAAGAGCAATGAATAACATCCTGAAAGATGTACTTTTTAAGTTTGCATTGGTTTATCTAGATGACATTATTGTTTTCAGTAGTTCGATTGACGAACATATAAAACATTTAGAAGAAGTTTTTAAATTGTTGACAAAAGCGGGTTTAAAACTAAAACGAAAAAAATGCGAATTCTTTCAAGAGAAGTTGGACTATTTAGGTTACATAGTATCAGAACAAGGCATAACACCAAATCTTAAAAAATTGGAATCAATTATTAATTACCCTGCACCTAAAAACACAAAAGAATTGAGTT
Source organism: Daphnia magna (assembly GCF_020631705.1). Classification (NCBI taxonomy): domain Eukaryota; kingdom Metazoa; phylum Arthropoda; class Branchiopoda; order Diplostraca; family Daphniidae; genus Daphnia; species Daphnia magna. The sequence continues at coordinate 8,948,691 of NC_059185.1, read as the reverse complement.
CATTTTTGGGACTAGCAAGCTACTATCGAAAATTTATCAGAGCTTTCGCTGATAAAACTCATGCATTGACAGCACTGACAAGGAAGTCAGTCGAATGGAAATGGGGGGAGGAACAAAGGGACGCCTTTAGTTGTATAAAGAACTGCCTCATATCTAGACCTATTCTAAGCTATCCCAATTTCACGCGCGAATTTATCATCTATACGGATGCATCAGGATACGGAATAGGATTAGTCTTGGCACAAATACAATCTCCACCTCAATCAGCGGATTCAGCTGCGACCGACGAACAGGATCACAGTGAATCAGACGACCTAGAAGTCGTCATCGCGTATACTTTTAAACATCTGAACGACCGTGAAGCCAAATTGTCAACAACAGAGAAAGAAGCATATGCAATCATTCATGCTGTAGATGTATTCAGAACGTACTTATACGGCCGGAAGTTTACGGTATTCACTGATCATCGACCTTTAGAATGGTTGATGAGAAAATCTGAACCGGCAGGACGACTAGCAAGATGGGCATTGAAATTACAAGAATTTGACATTGTAATTGGATATCGACCTGGTAAGTCACACCAAAACGCCGACACTCTTAGTCGTATTCCAATATTACCCATTGCTAAAGTAGAATCGAAAACAGAACCCCAGGTTAATAATTTGGAGAAATTATGGACTGAATTACAGCATGAAGATAACTATTGCCGAAGAATAATTGAGAACCTTAAAAAGATAAAGAACGGCAATAAAAAAGGAAAAAATGAATGGATATAAGTTAAATGAGAAACAAGAACTAATTGATAAATATGGAAGGATAGCAGTTCCCATTGTGAAAATAAGAGAAATCATGGAGGAAAATCATGACCACATATTAGCAGGACATTTAGGTATAACAAAAACTCTAGCAAGACTACAAAGGCAATACTCTTGGCCTAATATGCGATCTCATGTCACGGCATACGTTAACAGTTGTTTAAAGTGTGCAAGACGAAAAGCATTTGGCACGAGTAAAGCACCATTGCAACCTTTGCCACCAGTAGATAGGGTATGGGAAAGAATTGCAATGGATGTAGTTGGACCAATTCAAGAAAGTGTTAAGGGATATAAATATATTTTAGTATTGTCAGACTATGCCAGTAGATTTGTCTTTACATTTCCAATGAAAAATCAAACCGCACAAACAATAGCCAATATTCTAGTAAATAAGTTAATAACAAAATATGGAGCCCCAGAAATCGTGTTGACAGATCAAGGAACAAATTTTTTATCAAATATTGTTCAAGAAATATGTAAATTATTTAAGATAAAACAGATGCGTACAACTGCATATCATCCACAAACCGATGGATTAGTAGAAAGGTTTAACAGAACGCTATTTGATATGCTTATTTGTTATGTGGTAGACGAACCCGAGGAATGGGACAGGTATCTGCCATTCGTCACATTCGCGTACAACACGTCTAAACAAGCAACTCTTAAAGATAGCCCATTTTACCTTTTCTACGGAAGAGAACCCATTTTACCAAACGACATTAAGATCAACCGTCATTACGAAATGGAAGGAAATCAACATGAAGAATATTCTCGCCAGTGGAAAAAGGCACAAGAATTAGCGAACCAACATTTGTTCAAAGCTCAAACGAAGCAGAAAAAGTATTATGATGACGGGACAAAAAGTGTAAAGTACAATCCAGGTTATCTGGTACTATTAAAAGCACCACCCCAAGCCGGAAAATTTATAAATAGATGGAATGGTCCATTTAAAATCATACGTGGTTTCTCAGAAATTACGTACGAAATCCAAAACATTACAAATGAAAAACCAAAATCGATTGTTCACTGCAACCGACTTAAACCTTATATGGCACGAGATGTTCCGGCCAAACAAGAACAAGAGATCGTCAGAGAGAAAAAAGCAGAAACGACAGCCATTAGACGAAGACCAGGGAGGCCTAAAAAGCAACTTGGACTGGAACAACCTATAATATCATTCTTAGATCCAAGAATGCTATTCCCCAATCCAATAGACCAGACTAATTCTGACTTTAGGACAACCTCACGATATAATTTAAGATTGAGAAATCAGGCATCCCATTTCTAAAATGCAATTAATTTTTTTTTACAGATGGAGAAAAATTACTACTCATTTGCATTCTAACTACATTGCAAACCACCCACACAATCTTCTCGTCTGTATGCGACTGCAATTATGTTAAAACACGAGGAATTCTAGATATTAACTCACCATACTATTGCAAAAACTCCAGCACTAACCATCAACCAAGATACCTAACAAATTATACGCTAATGACTAAACAAAACCCAATAAAAACTTGGAAAGGATGGACTTGCAAACAATGGATTAAGGCTAAGAAAATAACTGGATCTTTCTGGATAGGGTCTTTTGACACTGTTTATTCACAGGAAACAAAATTACTCTCAGCAATTGAATGCTGGGAAATGGTAAATAATAAAAAATGCGGTGGTAATCTTATGCAGGCAGGAACAACAACGTTGAGTTTTACATCAACTCCTACAGGAGAAGGGAAGTGGTATGCTATCAAAGAATACCATGCATTAAATTGCTTAGCGGAAGAAATAACATTAAAACAAGAGACACCAGAAAGCTTAGTGGAAAGTCCATTTGGATTCTTAAACACCACTCAGCAAGAAGGGCAGTATACACAAAATCATAACACCATAGTATGGGGAGATAGATCAACGAATTCATCAAATTCAAAAATTATTTTTAAAGGTGAAGGGTATATAGAATTAACAAACTCAATTATTAATGTAAACACTAGCCGTCTTCTAGATAATAACAAACAGATAGAAATAACCTTCTCTAACAAACCAGATATAAATAATAAAGAATTTACACAACCTGGATTTAAAGTAGTAGGGATGCCTTTGACATTTCTTATTTTTCCAGGAGAGACGACCACAAAGTTATACAAAAATTTTAAAATTTCATTACCATCCTGTGAGAACCAAGTAAATGTAGGGGAGACTGGAGTAAGCCGGGAGGGTTTTCGTTTTCCCCCTATATCTCCCAAACTAATCATTAAATTAATTTATTATTTTGTTTTTATGTATTCCATACGGTAATGTACCCCCCATATTTTTTATATAATTTAATAATAAACCATTTTCCCATATAAGACCTTTAAAGTTTTCTTAGATTTGTGGGAGGAGCCTATTTTGAGGGGTAAGTGAGGACACTAGGGTGGGTGGTGAGGGACGTCCTCCATTTTTAAAATTCATTAAAAAAATTTGTAAAAATTGAAATAGCGCCCCACTTCATAGACTCTATAAGTTAATAAATGTTTCAATTTGATTATTGTGTTAATAAAAAATTTTTCTTATATGATAAAAAACCCTTATTACAAGATAGATGGGGGTTGGGCTTATTGTAATCGATTAATATGCTGAATAATCGATTGCTTGTGATCATCGTAAGGAACAGTAATGGCGTCATGAGCTCGGTGATGATTGATGGGCTTGAAGGCCAAACCCGCCCACTAATGTCCCATTTTAGTCAAAAACAGCTGTCCCGATTTCCCGATAAAGACTATTTTTTTTAAAACGTTAATATTATCTAAAGTAATTGATCGAAAATTATAATTTTTGTTTTTAACAATAAAGAAATGATTAAGCTTCATTTCCATATTAAATTTACATGCCATTTGCGATTATTTTTTTCTATAAACATTAAATAGCTGAGCCAAAATTAACTAAAAAAAAATCGTTTTTTTAGTTTTGTTAATAACTGATACAGTTATTGACAAAACTCAGCCAAATTTCATACCAAAGTAGATTGTATGTATCTAAATAACATACTAAAAAAAATTTTAATTTTATTAAAATCTACTATTTTTCCCCCTACTGTCCCTCTTGACCCGGTGTCCCGGCATACTCCAGTCTCCCCTAGATACATGGTCTTGCAATGAATACGCAGACCCAGTAGCGAACAAAGCAAAACGGTCGACTAATAACGAAATTGAATTTCTTGACAATCGTGCTGAAAAAGAGGCTATGGGGAAAAGACTTTACAGCATATCGTATGCATGGGGTTCGATACGATTGGGACATCCTATAATAACAAACGTTGAAGAAAATAGAATAATGATTAAAAAAGATACAATTGCGTATCTCATGGTTAATGGCTCATCAATGAACACGCAAGTATCAGTCCACAACCAGTATGATATCCAAGACCCTTTGCCAACAGGAACAAATTCGAATACATCGTAGATCACACCATAAGGCTTATAAACACTAACATCTGCATCGTGGCAAATGAAAACAATCAAATTATGGCAGAAAATTGTACCGAAAACACATCAAGGTGGATACTGGATTTAACTAATTACCAATGGATTTCTCTAGAAACAGGCCTGTGCATCACCTTACATGATGAAGAAGAAGGACGAATTAGATGGGCAACACTAAAAACATGCAGTAGACAGGGAACAATTAGTGAAAGTCAACAATGGGTTATCGAAATCCTAACAACAAACCCGGATGTGTTGGATAATTTCCCAGATGCATCCATTGACGAATTCGAAGAAATCCAGTTGGAACAGAGGACATCAGTAACAACAACTGTCAGTTCGCCAATTTTCGGAGGATTATTGAAACGGAACCATGGGAGAGGAAATATCATATGGGACATGATAGGATGGGGACTAATGAAACATGGTAAGTCACCCGATGAAAAATGTTTAACACACAATGGCGTTAACAAACCAATAACACTCGAAGCATGCGACCCTAATTGGATCAAATGTCAAACAAGCCTACAAAAATTATTAACAAGTAATGACCCCTTAGTGCAATCACAAACAACCGTGGCTAACTGTAGCAAAGCATCCAGCAAGGGCCAAGCCTTCGAATATTCCTCCGACTTCACGATAAGACCATTTAACACAAACAACTGCATTAAAGCGAACACAACGATGCTCATCCTGCACGAATGCTCAGATACCTGCATCAACTTAGAGATCTAGTGCAGCAACTTTTACACCTTTGTTAAAAATGGATATATTTAATAAATATTGACGAATTCTATTTATAATGAATTCTGCACTAGAGAGAAGACAAACGTGTTTAATATAATGAAATAGGCAATGTTGCGAAAGGCGCAAATTTCAAAAAATTGTGAATTTCAATCATAAATTTAACATATAAATAATTGCCTAATCTAGATGAATTAGGTATTTAAGGATAGGGAAATAAATTAAGCTTAAATGAAATAAATTTCTGGACACATTGATTGGTAATTTTATAGATAACGAACGAAAAACCCCAATTTTTACTATACCCCCGAGAGGCGAGGGGCCTCCTATACTAGCGAACCTGGCGGGGAATCTTGGGACCCTTTACTGAACACCCACCGGTCTTGGGGATAGCCGAGAGTGTACCTTTCCTATTATATCGTGCCATGACATTGCAACAATGTGACCCAAAAAGGATATCACTATCAGCAAAAGAGACCAAGTGTGGGTTCCAGCCATTTTCATTTACGGAAAAAACAACTGTACGATCGGACTCGACGGATCCCAAGTAAATGGTTTGCGTAAAGTTATCCATAATTTATGGATACAACCGTTGAATAAATCGTAAAATATGCTTTCTAAAGATGCATGAATTTACGCCGTAGTTTGACTGAAAAAATGATAAAATAAAGCATATATCTTAAGCTTTTTAGAATAGAGTTTTTACAAAGGCGATATGCTGTTTGAACTTCCGAAGCGTAAAAAAAGGATATATTTAAGGTTATTTCATGGAATAAAATATGCTCGATTTAATCATTTTTGAATTCCATTTATATGTAAAGAAATATATGAAATAAAATGAAATGATCGAGTTCAAATTGGTGTGTAATGGAAAACAGCTCAATTGTATTGTATCAGAAAAAGTTATTACAAAAAATATTTCGAAATCAAGAAACTTAAACAAATGCAGCACAAGATAGGCCTACTACAGATTTTAAACATACAAGAAAAACGAAAAATGATCTTTCATGATCACAAATTATAAAGACAAGTTTAACTTTCTGTGTAAAGGACGAATTCACGAGTATAACACATTAATGTGTGGCACTAGGTGCTGATTGGAACTGGAACGCTTTGACATCCGATGATAAAACAGACACGAGCGATTTGATTGTTGAAGTCAACACAGCTGACTCGGCACGAGAATCAGAATCTTCCTCCAGAACAGCACCACAGACCAAGAATAGAAAGACTGTGATCGGCCTATACGTCCCCATAAACCATGCTCGTGCCTGCCGCAAGTTGGCGCTGCCTCTGCAAGCCGTACTTTTTTGCGGATTTTTCCGTTTCCCTACTGATTAGATGCTTCACACCCCGGGATTTGTGAATAAACTAAGATAGATAATTTTTTTATTTTTATTTCTTAATTATAAGAAAAAATTCTTTATATCCCCTTATTCATTTGAACTGTATTGGCCCAGCCTTATATACGCATAAAAATTTCTGAATTTTCCCTCATTTTCTTGTTTGTTTATTTCAATCGTGAAACGCTGTACCCTACGTCAATACGGAAAGCTGAGCCATACTGGGTTCTTCTCTCCGTATTGACTCAAGGTACAGCGTTTCACGATAGAAAAAAATATCAAGAAAACAAGGAGAAAATTAGATTTTTATAACGAAATTTTTATGCGTATATAAGGTTGGGCCAATACAGTTCAAATGAATAAGGGGATATAAAGAATTTTTGCTTATAATTAAGAAATAAAAATAAAAAAATTATCTATCTTAGTTTATTCACAAATCCCGGGTGTGTGAAGCATCTAATCAGTAGGGAAACGGAAAAATCCGCAAAAAAGTACGGCTTGCAGAGGCAGCGCCAACTTGCGGCAGGCACGAGCATGATTTTTGAGCATCCTCTCAGCAGGTATAGGCCGATCACAGTCTTTCTATTCTTGGTCTGTGACAGCACGATCGTTGTTCATTGCTGCAGAATGAGAAATCTTATTGGCAGTTCGGAACCGTGCCCCGCCTTGACTTCTCGCCTTCTGAATGAAGTCTTTAAGTTCCACTATCGAAGGTTCTTCAATCTTTTTGTTTTGGCAGTAAAGTTCAAGAGAAACTGGAACAAAATCAGAGTTAAATAAAATGTCTGTGCTTACAAAAAATATGCTTTCTTACCTCCCATCACTGAGACGAGATGAATCATTTGGGAAATTCCGTTTCTTTGATCGTCTCCTCGTCCACTTTTCCACTGAAGTACTTGCATCAATTTGTCTGTAGAAATCTTCCTCCAGATTTGACTCACAAAGATTGCTTGGGTGTTCGCAGTTTTAAAATGGTTCACTAGGTAGCATACCTATGAGAGAAATAATTACTAACATTTACATTTTAAAATATTACAATTGCAGCCTAGTATACCATGCAAATTTTGGAGTGCGTTTCTCTCCCATTAAAACTTTTTCAAGCGCCACCAACTGTTCCACTTCATCAAAAGGCATATTTTGTATCAACTCTTTGACTTCTTCCTCAAAATATTTTACATTTTTGTTGAGGAATTTTTCAGGGGTTTGTAATGACTTTTGAATCATTAGAACAATTTTCTTTAGTAAATCTTTTACTTGTTGGAGACTGGTCGACAAAGAATTTATTTTGTCTTCCAAGTAACCATAAGTTACTATAAAAGGTACTATTTTTAATTATTACATTAGGTATGTTGACAGATTTATAAGTTTTATTACCAACACCGCCATTAAAATTACTAGTTTGGACGTTAACTCGAAGAGGATCTGGCTCATAAGACTGGACTGCTGGAAGAGTTGGATTGCTGGAATTGTTTTCACCATTTGATTCGTGAACAGGTAAGCCTTCATTAACTGTGTACGATGAGCTCAAAACTTCAACAAATCAACAATTAAATATCTAATTTACTAATAAAATGACTAAATATCATACCGGGTTGAATACTTGCTTCACCAGAAGTAAAATTCCTAGTTTTAAGGCTGTTGCCACCATAGTTTGCACGGTGTGGTTCATACGCCATATCTCTATGTACGTACGAAGAGATCAATCCTTGGTTCTCATAGTACGCACGATTAGCTTCATAAGCCATCTCTCCCCTCAGTGTGAACGCTGTTGAGCTCAAACCTGCATCGAATATGTTTTTAATAAAATAAAGAAATTTTAACTGATAAAATGGCTTGAATATTACCAGATTGTTGAATGCTTGAGCCTGCAGCTGCATGATTCCTCATTGGATGGCATTCATGGCTTATATGATCTAATCCATTAAGCAGCTCTCCATTCATCATGTACGACGATGAACTTAAACCTTAACAATTGGAAAGAAGCATACATATCAAATATCCAATAGCACAGTCCATTGACCGTGAATACCTGGTTTAAAAGTTGACGGCCTATTCCAAGGCTGATGAAGTCTAGAAGATGTCACAGTTGTGTTCGATAAATCAGTTAGTAGTGCATTAGCTGATGGAACAAAAGGATTTTCCTCTTCAGACGATGCAACAGCTGTTCGTTTTCGAACATTCTCCTTGCCCTTCTTCGGCCTACTCAGCTCTTTTCCCTTTTCAGTTGGTTTCCTTTTCCTCTGCAATTCCTTACTGCTGTCTGTCCAATCTGCCAAAGGTCTGCGTCTTGAGTTGAATTGATAGAACTGTGAATTGGTTGAGTTGAAGCATTACCGTTGTGCATCATCAGAATTCTTTTATTTGGCATATTAATCTGTTCATTTGCCTGAATGACTGCCACCTTTTAAAAAATATATAATCATGTTATCGACTGAAGCAAAATCTGCTTAACTATGTTATACCTTGTTGAACAACGTTGGAACAGCAGATTTCTTCAATATTTTGGTATTTCCAGTAACTGAAAAAGAAAAACAGTTTTCTTCGAAATGATCACTGCAAATAACAGTGTAATCACTGAATTTTAGGAGGCTGTATGCTGAAGATCCATTTTCGACACTGCTGTGTAAATGTTTTATCCATTTTTCGATTCTGTTTTCATGTTTTGGGAAAGTGTGGTAAGTCACTTTTTGGTTTAAAACTCCTTTTCCGTAATTTTTATTCAAACAATTAATTACACAGCACTTTTTCCTCATTCTTAATAATTATCCCTGACCTATGCATTGACCGGCACTGACCCTTGCACCCTTGAACAAGATATGGCTGAGCATGCTCTCAACCAGTGAAAAATGGAAAAATTGGGAAAGAAAATGTGGAAAGCGGAAAGGACACGCTTTCGTTGCTAGGGCGTCGCTAGGGACAAAGAGCCAGAGGTGGCTGTGGGTCGGTGGGAGGATGACAAACTTTTTGTTCTACAGGGAGATAGCCAGCTTCCTGGCCGTTACTATAGAAGGCTATGCTTCGAAGCTACCTGGAAATAAGCATCTTCAGCCACCAATGGTTCGGTTAATGATGCCATGACATCGCTCTTTAAGTTCCAGAGAATAAAGTTCACTTCGCCATCTAGTGAATAAAAAAATCAATCGATTATAGCTTCTAACGATTATGCGCGAATAAAAAACAATTGAACTCCGTTATTCTTTGTCCCCCTTTCACAACAGAATTTCCATTTATTATTTTCATAGTTGTGTTCGTCTTCTTCTGCTGAGTGTGACACCAAAAATGCTAAATTTGAGTGAATCTGATGTAGAGGATATACTTACGGCCAGCGGCCAAGCAAAAAAAAACTGAAAAATAAGAAGGATTGCACCCCGAAATATTGGATTTCATTAATCAAAAAAGCAGAGAGCATCATTGAAGTGTGGTTGAGAGATGGAGTGCCGATTGATTCATGGAAGCATATTGAAAAATCCAAATCACAATTAAAGAAGAAATACGATCTAAACGAAAAATATATTCATGATTTAACCCCTATTATGGCGGTGGATGGAAACAGTTTTGCTGAGATATCCAATGAAATTTTTGAAACGCAAATGGAACTTGATGTTGATGGTATGCCAAAAATTTCCTCCTTTTTTCTCTTAAAAGACATGTGTACTAAAATATTAAAATTTAGAAGTGATTCGAGGCAGTACAGAATATGGCAGTAAAGCAAATTTTCATCAGCACATACAAATAGCAGATAACGATCAGCGTTCGCCGGATCCTATTCCGTTCAAGTGATTGCTGCAACATTTTGCGGCTGTTACCCATCAGAAGAAGAGTAAAATGACTGTTTTCTTAAAGCTCTTTAAGCGACACCAGCCCATTCCCGAATATGACACATTGCCGAGTACAGGTCAACAACTTTTACAAATTGATGGCCGAGACTATTATGGATTTCCTTCTGAAAAAACAAGAACAAATAAATGGACATCAGCCTATGTGGTAACATCAACGGCTCGAGGAGTTAAACGAAAAAGGCTTCCTACAAGACTTCCACCATCGCGTTTCTTCCGGGAAAAATCAAAATACATGCATTTCGGAGTGGAGTCAGCCCTTTCAGGCTCATCGGTTGGTCTGGTATTCAAAAATGCAGACCTCCTTCAATACATCACCATCTATAGAGTGGTTCGAGGTTGCCATCTTGGATAGTTATTTCTCCCAGTTTGGTGCAACCTTAAACAAAAAAGCATTGGCAATTTTAGATAAATAGTGCCAGCCAACTGTCAGTTTACAGATTGACATAAGTAAATTCATTATTAATAATGACAAGCGTTGTAAATTTTACACTGGCATCGACTCCTATGAAAAATTAATTGCCTTATTTGACTTAATCGAACAATCTGCTCCGAAACCACATCCACTAGAAGTCCTTACGCATTTCCAACAGTTTGTCCTAACCCTAGTAAAATTACGTTTAAATCTCAGGCTTGAAGTTCTTGGACATCGATTTAACATAGCAAAGTCTACCGTCTCTAAATATGTGCACATTTGGGTCACAGGCATGTATCAAGTATTCGTACCAACATTTCTATTTTGGCCGGGGGAACGAGAAGTAAAAGCTACACTTCCGATGGTTTTTCTTGAACATTTTGAGCGCTGCATCTCAATTATTGATTGCTTTGAAATTTAATTAGAGTCTCGCACACTCTCTAAAGTAAGAATTCATGTGGAAAGGGTGATTGGCAAATTAAAACAACGTTTTTCAATTTTGAGTGGACCGTTACATCATGAAATGTTTTTCACGGACGAGGATGAAATATGTTTCGTAGATAAAATAGTGAAAGTGGCCAGTGCGTTAAATAATTGTAATTTCAGTATTGACTTGCACCAATAAAAGAATATTCCTTTGAAATGACGAAACCACAATCGGAATAGTTAAACGGTGAATAGTGTCCTTCATCACTAAGCTTCTTCAGAAATGACTCTCTTGCAATTTGCTCGTTGTAAACTAACTTGGCATTATTGTAATGTAAGTAATCATTATTGTAACTAATTTGGCATTGTAAACTACACCCATTACAAAAATTGTTCACTTTCATTAGTTTCCCACCAAAAATACTAAAATTGCCAATGCTTTTTTGTTTGAGGTTGCACCAAACTGGGAGAAATAACTATCCAAGATGGCAACCTCGAACCACTCTATAAGGAAAATCCCCAACTTTTGCCTAGAAGTTTGCTAAAAAACATATTTTTAAAATTATACGACATTTTAACATTTCAATAAAAAATGGTTTTCATTCATTGCTAACTATTTAGATTGAAGCGTTGGACATGGAAATGGTTGTTAGTCGTGCCAAAAAAGTGCTACGCAAAGAAAGCGAGGAAGAAGGGGTTAGAACACCATCTACGATTCCCCATTTTGAAGTGGATCTTCATGTTGATGGCTTAGAGATTTTCCAAAATTCAGAAAAACCAGGAATGATTGCTATTCTTGGTAGGGTCCACTCTATTGCGCCATCATTTGCATCTACAGTACAACCAACTGTTTTGGATTTTTTTAATCCATTTATAATCGGTTTCGAGCATGGACAAGTAAAAGCATCCGCAAAAGAGCTTATGAAACTGACTATTGACGAATTCAAACGTCTGTGCCCGCATAATCTTGAGGCCGAAGGTCGTGAATTTACGGCAAGTTTGCGGGTTGTCATCGCAGACACTCCGATGCGTTCGTTTTTGAAGAGAATTATTGGTCATATGAGCTACTGGTCTTGCGAAAGGTGAACACAGAAAGGTAATACTACTGTTCAAATTAATAAAAGAAACATGAATAAAGGTTATTTTAATTTAAGTTTGAGATTAACATTTCCTGGATACAAAAAACCCGTAATTCAGCTAAGTGATGTGAATGCCCCTCGTCGAATAGATTCCGAATTTTTAAATTACATTAAAGGCGATGACACAGAAGATAATCATGTAAATGGGCTTCGCGACCTTAGTCCTTTCATTGATCTGGATTTTCCCATGATATCTGGTTTCATCATCGACCCAATGCACACAATGTGGGCCGGTGCGTTAGGAAGAAGGCTGAAGTCCTTCGTTACACGTAAACAAGAGGGAAAGCTAAGTACACTCCAACTAGCAAAAGTAGACATTCGACTGAAAATGATTGAATCTTGTACACCGTATGAATTCAACGGGAAACTGAGAAGCTTATCAAAGAGTTCATCTAAGTACAAGACTTATGAAATCCGTCGGTTTGGATCTCTTCTTTTCCCAGTTTTTAAAAATGTACTGCACGACCATGAATTGGAACACATTATGTTGTTGCCTTATTCAATGCTTTTGCTTGGTGGTTTTGATAATAAGCAAGTACCTTATGCTAATGTTGAAAAAGCTAGAGCTGTTTTGACTGATTATGTCGTCAAACTCATATCCATGAAATATCCATGTCGATTTATTACTCACGAAATCCTACATTTACCCGATGATGTGATTCGGTACAAATGCGGGGTTGAGTGCAATAGCGCCTTCCCCTTTGAAAATTTTCTCCGGTTTTTTTAAATAGCTATTTCGTCTGGTAATTTACCTGTTGAACAAATTAGAAACCGACTCATAGAAAAGAATAAGTATGTTTTCCCTTCAACAAGTGATGGCAGAATAATTACGTCCTTCAAAGAATTTGAAATGGAGGCCAAAAGAATGAAAACAGTTCACTTAAAGGAGAATGCTTTTATTTCTTGTTCAATGACGGAACGTTTTAAAAAACTTGTTTTTTCTACTTTTACCCTAAGCAATAAGTTTCCCAATAATGTGTGTATTTTAGCAAACGGTTCAATCGTTGTTTGTATTGATATCATTGAGTACCCAAAAGAATCTCGAGAGTATTCTATAGTAGGAAGAAAATTTTCCTCTGTAGTTTCAGCTTTTAACAAGCCATACTGCTCAAAGGATTACAAAACCTACGTCGTTTCCAAATTAAGCCATCAAATCGACGAGTGGGATTTTAATTTGATTGCTGGGAAGATGTTTGCCGTACCTTATGATTTCAATAACTATCGATTCGGACGTGTTGAGGAGCCAAGGGTGCCTGACATTCTTGGAGAGTACAGCAATGCTATGTGGTATGTTCAACCTATTCAGCACACTGTATGGTAGATGCCTTGGTGCATTATAATGATTCTGTGGCAACCTTAAAAATCTAGATCTTCTCACATTAAAAAAAAATGATTAAGATAAAGTTAAAAAAGTTGCATTATAAAGTATGAAATAAAATGGAAGAATTATTTGCGTAAAATATTTGTGTTTTTTCCGTAAATCTAATGAAAAAAATATGAAAAGAAATAAAAAAATTAACCGTAAAATTTATTCATTTTTTAAGAACATTATATGGATAAATTTCCATGCACAAAACAAGGTTTTAGGAACTTGAAATTGCATCTAAGTTTACGGAAAAGTTGCGCGTATATTTTTCGTAAAACCAACGATATGGGAAACCAAAATGTTAACCGTAAAATGTATTTATTTTTTAAGAAAATTATATGGATAATTTTCCATGCACAAAACAAGATTTTGGGAAATTGAAATTGGATCTTAGTTTACGGAAAAGTTGCGCATATATTTTTCGTAAAACCAACGATATGGGGAAAAGATGGATAACTTTTACTTGGGCAGATCAAAATTTCATGAAGAATACCGATACCGATGATTCGAAATATATTTTTCAATTTCAATATTCATTTCAAAAAGATTTTCCTTATGCTTCCTACTGACATCTCAAAATAAGCATGTTTATGGAATCGAACATCATACTATCAGTTCACTGGGCACTACTGTACCACAGAGCCTTTCTCTACAAAAAACCATGCGGTAAACTACGAAAGACATGAATTGAGGTTTATCGATATATTCCAATACACGCAAAAAAAAAAGAAAAAACACAAAAAAAGCCCAAGTAAAAATTACTCCGTGTGAATAGAACCTACTACTTTCAACGTTACAATTCGCAGTCACAGATTATACCAACCACCCACATCGACTGTGTTATACCTGGTTATAGAATATAAAAGCGAAGAAAATTATCTATACCGATATTTAAGAAATAATTCAGCCTGATCTCCCTTGACGTCCAAAACAGTTTTGACAACCATCGCAAGCCAATCAGAGGGCCAGAAAACGACACGTGACCGTTGCCTGTCAAAACTGCTTATGGCTTCATGGCGGGAAGGCCGTTTAAGGCCGTTTTCCTTGTTTTTTTCAGTGCTTTCACGCTATAGCGTTCACGAGGGAGGAAATGAATGTAACTTGTTGTACGACATACAGGTAAACGGTGTCTCGCGCCGTGTGGCGGCTCGACCGTGCTCGGAAGGGGCTGCGTTAACGTCGCCCCCGGAGGAGGCCCCCTACGTTAAACGCAAGCGCCCCTCCCTCGTGAACGCTAAAGCGTGAAAGCACTGAAAAAAACAAGATAAACGGACTTCTGACCATGAAGTTATAGGCAGTCTTGACGTCAAAAACGGATTGGACAAGCAACGGTCACGTGACGTTTTCTGGCCCTCTGATTGGCTTGCGATGGTTGTCAAAACTGTTTTTGACATCAAAGGAGACCATGTTAAAATAATTAGATCGAAAGATTGGTGTTTCTGTGAAGAAAACTCAATGGAAAAATTCAATTACTTTATCAAAAGAAAATTTAGTATTTGTTTACATTCTACTGCGAGACTAGAACACTGGACTAAGATTGACAGATTTACAGAGGTCAGAATCGCTAGACCGTACCATTGAGCTAAAGGGGTATTGCAATAAGAACAATCCAAACGAACCATTCAAACCATCTACGATACCGATACATCGACGATACGCCAATACTCCGATACGATATATCTAGTATCTATAGAATTTCGATGTATCCCCAACACTATTGTAACTAAGAACAGAGACAGACAGGCATAGAAATCTGGCCATCTGGTGGCGAAAATTGGAACTACCCAAACATTATCGTAATTCCCCGACTGCTTATCCTGTATTAGGAGGACCGAAGATCCCGATATCGTCCCATGGCGGCGCTAGCCGAAGACATTGAACGGGAAAAAGCGCGATTGACACCGGTCTAACGGGAAGTATTAGTCGTACTTTTAAAATAGACTAAATTGCATTGAGCCATTTTAAAAAACTTATTTTTTCCCCTAAGGTATGGGCCTAGGCCGCAGCATTAATGCTGCGGCAATAAGGCTAGTCTCAAGACGAACCTGTGCGCTTCAGGTGAGACTGGCTGCAGCGTGCCCAACCCAGGCTTTGCTTGGTCTGCAATGCGTCCTTGAGTGTAAATTCCCAAATGTTGGCCTGCTTGCTCACGCAGGACATCCCACCCCCTATTGACGGGGAAGCGAGTGGCGGGAGAGCCGAGCTAAGGCGGACTATGAGCAAATTTGAATTAAAGTCGCCGGATGGTGTACAGACTGCACGGGCAAGGGCTTATTGGCCTTCTCAAGGATGAACAGTCGCGTATGGCCTCAGCGCCATGCGGAATGCATTACCTACAATCGTCTATCTGAGTTTTAAAAGTAGCAAAGTTTAATTGCTGAAATATCTAACCAATAGCTAGGCAGACCTCTTCTACTCCCCATATTCAATACTCACATTCTAAACTACCTATTTACAAGCTAATAAGAAAATGTCTTTCAAGGATTTGATAAAAAGTCGACCAACCGTTCGGCTATCTCTCCTAGTCTCGATTGATCTCAATCGGCTAGGACAGATACCATCGAGAGATGAGCTAAACGAGTTGGAGGCTAAGACGAAGAGGGTTCAGCAAACAATATTGGCTGTTCCCAAGCAAAAACAATCTAAGGAAAATACTTTGGTAAAAACTAAAGCTCCTGTTCGTTTTCAGGCACCTGCTATGCGTTCAGTGGTGGCGGCAAGAGCAAAGATTGACAGTCTCCATCGCAGTCTGTTTGGGGGTAAGCTTCCACCACCAGCACCAGCGCCAATACCAAAGAAGCTGACTCATAAGCCAAACCCTTCGACCGACCGCCTGGTCAGACCGCAAGTGTCTGTGTTGACGAAACCAGAACCTGGTTTGATGCGCCCACTACCATCTCGAGAATGCCCAAATTACCTGATGGCCAAGCGTAAGCGGGAAGAGGATGCGCCAGCAACCCTTCCTGTGGAGAAACGTTTCAAGGATCTAAATTCCAAAGACTACAAAGTTCCTGTTCGGTTCCAAGCACCACCTATGCGTTCGGAGGCACAGATCACGGCAGAGGTTGGCAACCTACATCGCAGTCTATTCCAGGGTTTGCTTCCATCTAAGAACCTGACGAATAAACCACGACCGATGTCAGATCGTCCGGTCCGACCACCTCTGCCTGTGGCTGAACCTGAACAAGATTTGCCCCTGTGGTGCCGGCAGAGCTTTTACGATTATAATTACCAATTTTCCTTTGATTAGCCTAAGTTGATAGTAGCGTGCATTGCCAAAATTGTGTGCATGTGTGTATGTGTGTGAAAATGTGTATATCTTTGATATAAATAACATAGTCAAAATTACCTCTTGTGTGCATGTGTGTGTGTGTGTGTATGAGTGTTTTTGTATGCTGTAACGTTTTGGCTGTAGTTGAAAATGCACCGCTTTAAACCCCTTACACAAATTGTCTTGTCCTTCAATCTTGTCGTTGTCGACTGATTTATGTTCTTTCCGTAACATAGCTTGTACTAGGATTGAATGAAAATAGTTTTGCAGAAACTATCCAGCTGTTAGTAAAATTGTAATTATCTGGCATTGCGCAACGGCTACTGACTTCACATGATGGGACTGTCAGGATAGATATTCACTTACACATTTTGAGGATCTATTTTGCTTTAAATGACAGTTAGAGGCAGCTACTTTGGTCTATTAGTGGTAATAGGTTGCTGCCATTCGCAACGTTTTTGTCTACAGTAAACACACCACAGGGTAGACTGTCGGATGCCTCTTCGGAGGCATTTTCAGCCAATTAATTACGAAATTAATAGTGTTTAACGGAGCTTAAAAAAACATTAAAGTAAAATGTTAATAGAACAGTTTTTAATCAGCAAGGCTTATGATTGCGTCTTCACTGTCAATTAAATCAGGACAACCATGAGGTGACCGCGCACTTACATAGGTACATTAAATGTTGTAACAAAACATTCGATGAACAATGAGCGTTGCATTTGTCGTACTGCCATCTATTGGCATCTTCAGTAAAGCTTGAACTAATGAACAATTTCACGTCTTGCTATATAATAACGATGGAGATGAGTATAGAGCAGTAAAACATCCTACGTTGCACGTTCTCCACAAATGCGAAAATCTCATTTGTGTCCAAGTTGGTCTGCTGCGGCTGCAGCGTCTTATGGAGAAACCAACTTCTTCATGTTAAAAAATAAGTTTTCATAAATATAATTAAGATTTTCCCCCTTTTCTTCCTAGCAGATGGTACCCTATTCATTTTTTCATTTCCCAATTTTGTTTCTAGTCCTAGTTCTATCTGGTTTATTTTTATTTAGCTATTGTTTGTGAATGGTTTGTTGTTCATCACCTTGTAGCAGACAAATTTCTGGCAGCAAACGAAATTCTTCGGCTAAAAGAGACGAGCAACTTACAAACAAAAATAAAATAAAAATAAAGTAGATAGAACTGGAGCTAGAAAAAAATATTGGGAAATGGGATGAGTGGAAATTCACAATTATTACAGTAATTTTAATGAAATTATATCGTTGCTTAATTAAGTAATATCCTAATAAATGAAAACAAAATTATAAAGTTAAAAGGCATTGTATTACGGAAAGGAAACAGAAAGAAAAATAAACAATAAACATAAATAATAACAAACACAAAACAAAAAAATAACGGCTCGGGGGTTTTGTGTTTTTGCCTGACATGGTTCAGGTCCCTGAACGAGATGGAGTTGCAACTGAATGCGTAAGGCAAGTTGCGCTAGTATAGCGAATTGAGCTGCCTATCTCTTGCTGCAAATTGAGGCCAGGGACCTGAACCCTAACAGGAGTTGTCGTCATGTTTTGCCTGACAGCGTTCAGGCCCTTGAACGAGATGGAGTTGCTCTATACATAGGAATTCCAACGTTAAGGTGCTAAGAGTTTTCCCGACTGTGATGAACATAATTCTTGCTTTATTTACTCTGGTATAATAAATCAGTAGGTATTCTTTTAGGCATTTCCCACAACATATACGGTGCTAGATTCCGTCCGCATAGTAATATACAACAGAGTAGTCTATAAACAAGTGTATGCACGTATGGGGATTACCTCTTCATTTTATATCTAAGAGGCTCCTAAGAATGAGCCCTTTTGGATTTTCCTTGAAAATCAATTACATCACCCAAGTAATAACATATCTTGTTCGTTATCACAGCAATTTGCAGTGTATCGTCCTTTTATTTGAAATTTGAACAGCCCCAAATCTGGAAACGAATTTATTAAAGACATTGTCAAGAATGATTTGAAACCTGTGCTATTCTTTCTAGCTTGATCAGATTGCTCTTCAGCGCTCTTCAGTGAAATCCGTTATTCATAAATCCATTTAATATGTCTTTTCTGTTAACAAAAATTTAATTTTTTTATTGTGAGTTATTTTCGTTCCCGTTCATTAAGTTTGTGTGTGTGCACTCCTTTGTTTAGTAATTAATTACTGTCGTGACTTTGAAATCTTCCAAGATCGCGAATAACAATAGCTAAGTATTGGCAACAGTAAATAGGCAAAGATATGTGAATAAAATGAGGGCCATCGCGACCGTAGTCTATTCCCATTGTGGATACTCGTGAACCCATCCAATTGTCACTAACCCGTTGAACCAATATTTCTGCCTATCGGCCTCTCGTTGCATCTGCCCATTGACTCGCCCATTGCATTTGTCCGTCCATCTGTCGTCTTGCCCCTTAATCTACACTCTGTTGTTGTCCGTCGTAGGGTGTCCGTCACATTTGCTCGTCAACTCTTCCCTTCAGCTGCCCATCGAACATGCCATCGTAGCATCTGGTCTATCCACCCTTTGTAGCAGCTTGCTGGCCCAAAGTTGTATTTGCCCATCGACTTATTCTTTAATAACGCACGTTAAAACGATATTCTTTCTGCCCGTCGACCCACTCGCCTTCTGTTGACCACTTTATTTTACCTGCACGTCGACCTGCTAGTTGTACCTGTCCGTCACATCTCCAATTACATATTTACCCGTCCATTAGACGTACTCTCTAAGAAATATCTCGGGGTTTTTACATAACTCGGTAATCAACTTCCAGACTTTTTTGTCGGCATTTTTTTACCGACAATTTAAATCGGGAAAACAGTGGTAATCCGAATACTATTGTCGATTTACCTTTATTTTCCCAAAATCTGGGGGGTGTATGTAGTGATGTGACGTTAACTTTAACGGATAACGTGAAAATTACGTTAACGGACGTTTTTTGGGTCCGTTAATTTAACGCAATAACTTAACGTTTTGAAAATTAGTAGACGTTATTTTTGAGTTATTTCATTTTTTTAAGCTTAAAAATACAGTGTTGTCAAAAAAAAATGTTATTACTCTGCTTTAAAAAAGGCTGAGTTGTGTCATGTGTGTAGTCTGCTACAAATTAGAAAAACGTGGTTTTAAAAAAATTGATAGACGTACAAACAAGTAATTTTGTTCTCTTTTTTGTAAGAAATGACTAAATGAGTGAAACAGAAATTTCAGAAGGCGAAGAAGGGCAATTTGTCCCATTCGTTCCTGCGAGTTTGCATAAAAGAAGTCCTATTCACCACGATATTTTGCGTCCCTTGTTTTTTAAATAATTTATCATCATCTAATTATAATATTTGATTTTTTTTTGGATTCACCAAATTAAATTTGAAAATTAAATATTCTTAACTGAGAACTGCAATAAAACTAATCAAGACCGTGGTTTACATTTTCTTATACTTTTATGAACTATTTTTTAAAAAATAACGTAAAAAATAACGTGAAATTCACGTTAACGGAGCGAAAAAATTAACGCGTTAATTAACGCGTTAACTTAAAGGCAAAAAGTGAAGCTCCGTTAACGTATTGGATAACGCTAACGTTTCGAAAATCCACTAACGTCACATCACTAGGTGTATGCACCCCCTTCATTCTCAAGGTCCAGACGTCTGGTTTCCCCCTTCTACCCCAACTGTATTCTTGTATTTTCAAGGTCTGTCTGTCTAAATGTGCGCAGACGTCCTTCATCATAATGCAGTACTTTGTAATATCATAAACGGTTAAGTCATTATTTTAATTGTTATTGAATAACATTAACTTAAAAATTTTTATTTTTAATAATTTTATTTAATGCCAACTATTTAATTTTTTGTCTATAGTTTAAAACTATTACCTCTCTTCGACCTACTACTATTCGTTTAGCTCTGAGCTGGTGGTTTTTGCGGGATTCGAACCATAGCACCGCACGTCTTTTTCATAGAACTCTGATATTTTTCCACTGTGCCACATTGACTGTCGTATGTGCATTATAGAATGCACTATATTGTGAGACATGTGTAGGGTGATAGAAAAATTTTCGGGGAAAATTTTCATAGAATTGAAAATCTTATATGTTATGAATATAAATTAGACTTTTGGCCATTAACGCTCCATATAAATTGATTTTACGATTGTCAAATTGTCGAAAAAATAATTGCAAATTAACAACACCACTCATTCTCTTCATCTTGAGGACAAAATGGAAAAAATGTGACTCCCCGTTAAAAAATCCCTATTTGTTAGGATAACCAATTTGCCAAACCTAAGGGAAAACTAAATTTTTTTTTGTAATCCTTCATTCTTACATAAACAATACAAACAAAAATGTCCCCCACACCTAGGATAAAAATAAGTTAGGTAATTAGAGAAGGCCTCTGGCAATGCTTTTGTTTACTTTTCTTTGTTACGATCGCCAACCCGCCCCAATATGTTTTTCCTTCAATCTGAATACCGTGATTAATTATCGGAGATTTTTCTTAGCCTTTAAAAATCATATTGTAGGGATTTTGGCGTAAAATCAGTGAAAAACCGACAAGTATATCGGTAAAAATGTAACGAAATGTAATCTCGGAATTTTTTCCCGACATATTTCTTAGAGAGTATTGTCCGGCGAGTTATGTCAGTGATTTAGGAAAGAAACCGGAAATTGTTTTGTTTTTTGAGAAAAGGTGAATGAAGCAAATATGCCAAGGCTTTAAGTATATCAGGCTGGTGGTCAATGATGTGAATTTTATACGTATTACTATGACGTATTTTTTTGTTTGCAGGCCCGTCTATTTGAGAGTTTAAATATAAATTTTAAATACAGTGTACATCACATGGACGGATAAGCTTCACATTGCCACATCACCCTTCAAAAGTTAAGCTCAGCGTGATTGTTTCCACGGCAGCCATTTGTTTTCAAATCTGCAGGAAAACCTGTTTAGATTCGGGACAAATGCCAAGAAAACGGTGCGCATAGTTTGCCTGTACAACTGGAAATAGGAGTCAGTGTTTATTGGCGACAGCAGCCAAACAAAGGAGTTCTTGATACGGAATGCTTATGTTCGTCGCTAAAATAGAGGCGGACTCTTTATAGCTCAGTAAGCAATAGTCAGTGTTTGTTTTGATATGGCCCTTTCCAGTTGATTCTGTTAATCTCAACTTTTCTGACGTACAGCCTTAATCACTGATGGAAGAAAATTGAAGAACTTACGACATTTTTCTGTCTTGCACTCCGACTAGCTATATACTATACAACGTTTTCATCTTTTATTGATCTAATAATCTGATTGTTAGATCTAAATGTCTTGACGAAAAGAATAACTTGCAGGTAATTTCGGGGAATAAAAATACAGAATAGAAAACTTCCAACTCTGCAAGCCGATTAGAGTAGAGAACCCTATTATTACATGCCTCTTTCTGCAACCTTTCCTCACTGCAAAGTTGAATCTGACGTAATCTAAGGGACGACTCTAAACAAAAAGTCTTATTCGCGTTTTTGTCATCCTGTTTTTTTGTTTGTTTGTTTTTATTTTATTTTTTTTTCTCCTTTTCTCCAAATCCCTTTGCTATATGTCATATAAATGTGTAAAAAGCCTTTCTAGGTTACAAATGTGAAATGTCATAAAGGAGGGGAGCGAACTCAAAATTTTTGATTCTTACTAATACCTCGTGAAGGTTGAAAAAACTCATTGATCACGTTTTAGATAAACAAATGGCATAGGAAGGCTATTACAGGAGGATAGAGAAACTGAGTAGTGTGGCAGTTGAAATAAAAAATATTCCTCTCGTTAAAGAAAATCTAAAATTCTTTATAGGCAACATGATACACATTATTACGTGCGATACGATTATTAGACGTGATACGTATCCTTGTTTAGGATAGTTAGAAGATTCAAATCGACAAAATTCCTGTAGCCTAGTCATTAGGGCAAACATATTGTCACACGAGTTGTATAGGAACAAGAACAAACGAATACAACAAGTGATGACTTAAATTCTAAACAATGGTTTAACTCAAACAAAAGGGATAACCATTACCAAAAGTTGGAGAAGCGTCTGAAGAACTCTAGGGAAACCAGGGAACTCCTCCTACGGAGCCTAGCTCCGGGAGCTCACCCGATGGAGACTCCTCTAACGCAGATTCGGGGCAGCGTTTTATACCGTCGCGCGAATTACTCCCCTTCCGGACTGCATATCTGCGTATCTTTCTTAGAGCGAACTTCTCCCGATAATTTCTTCACCACGATCGCAGCGTTGTCCAAGGAGCGGATGACTCATCTCTGCGAAGAGATAACCAATCTCCTTTTTCACCCGCGACAATATTTTAGGCAATTCAATCACTTTTACTTGATTTAACTATACTTGCCCCCTAAAATAACAGAAAAAAATTTTTATTTTAGAAAATTATTAGGCATTCATTTTTCTATGTGCTAGTACTAGCGATGTTATGTGTACGAAAACATAGCTGTTTCTTGTTAAATAAAATCGAATTTCAATAGCACTCGCGTGGGATAGAGGTGGGCAAATAGAGAGAATGCGTCTCAGTTCATTGGTTTTCCAAATATTATAGTCTTAACATTTGAAAATGGATAGATCGACGTCTTAAATATACATTAAGGAAAATGAAATTAGAGGTTTCAGGAATCACGTTAAAAAAATTAAATTTTTCTGGACAATGGACCTTATAATTAGCTTGTTTTTTTGTTTTTTTTTTACAAGCAAAATGTATGAAATTGTTATTTGTTCAAACATGGTGCATTCGTCTTTACAAGGGGATCAATCCGCGCTGGTTAGTCCATCTCGTTAAATGTGTTCCAATAAATTTGCAAAATTCTCTTTTCGATAAATTTAGCTAAAATAGCACGTTTAAAGAATAAATCTTATCGTTGTGTTGACAGGATTCATATTTACCCTTATCATCAACGAAACTCGTTATCGACGTGGTTACTCTGTACTCAGTATACTCTGGCAGTAGTAGGCCTACTACTTAGGTTGAAATCAGCGACACGTCTTTTCGCGTTGGAGCTCTGCTAATCCCAGGCTAATTCTTAATCTGCAAATTGAATTTCAAACCTGAAAAACTAGGGGAAAAAAATCTCAGCATCTTCATAAAAGAAAGAGAATCCATTTCAACTTGATCTTCTTTTCTATATCTTTACATGATTCGCAAAAATTAGCGCTTTATGAACGTGCATGCAATCGATTGAATTGAATGGATTCGCCCTAGAATAAGCAAACGATGAGTCTCAATAGAAGACCTTACGCAGGTCGTACACGTACCGTCATTTTTTATTGGGATTCCACCATTGTAAGTTTGCCGAATAGAAACTCACCCGGATTCTGGCCATATGTTGGTATTGCGCACAGTGCGCAGCTAGGATTCATGTAAATAATCGATACTTTCATTATCGACTCATACAACGATCCCTGTCATCCCCTAACCCCTTCCCGCAGACAGGAAGAAGAAAATATTAATTGTGAAAATTGTCTTTCTATAGGTTCGGCAAATCTTTAAAGAATATCTTAGAAAGCCGTTAGTCACAAACGCTAATACCACCAAGAAGACCAACCATTCACCATCGTACGTAGCCTACCATGTTGATGTGTAATGCATATTCGTACTGAAATACGAGTTAATATGTCTCTTCAGAGTTTTAACAGTTATGAAATACGACTGATGTATTACTGTATAAACTAGACTAACAATCATTACAACATCAGAGTAGAAGATGTTATATCAACGACTAATACCATAGCACACGTCTGTCCAGTGGACATTCGTTATATCCTATATGACAATTCAGCTCTTTGGTTTAATGAGCTTACGAGAGCGGTATTGAAACTACCAAGACCCAATGATGATCTACCTTTACCGTTCATTCGGCTATGCCTGTTTACTGCAAAGCTCCTGTATTAATCTTCTAAACTATACATTTCAGCCACTCTCATTCTTCATCAGTAGGCCTGGCCTAATGCACCCATTTATACATTTGTGAGATTCATGGTGGGTTACGCGAATAAAGAAAAGCCACGCATTCCGTTCTCCGAACCCGTTACGGTATTTGTAATCCATTTAGCATTACACATGCTATTCGAGTGTTTTGTTCTTAAAGAGCATGAGAAAATTATTCTCCCCCCTCGAAAAATGAAAAACAAAAACGATGAACCTTTTGGTCAGATATTTCAAATAATATTAAAACACGTAAGGAGCCATACGTGTCCCCCAAACAAAAGAGATAGTAGTAGTTTATTTGAGCAAGAATAGTACAAAGAATCGTACCGCGTGTTTGTCAGCCGGAAGGTGAAAGGTATTGGGAACGGTCGTAAACAAGATGACAAACATGTCAAGCTATTACATCCAAAACGTTAGATAAACTTCATGCCTCCCACTCCCAGTTACAAACATTACTCCCGCCTACTATACACTGCTGCTACCCGATTGGTTTTATTGCTGCGCACGCTACACATTGTCAAAAATGACACCTTTTATATACTTGCCGTCACTTCAACATGATGAATTTATGTTGCCAGTTTTTTTTTACGGGAAAATATGTTTGTTTGTTACTATGCGCGGACGTACCATACGGAAAAAAAAATCACTGAACTTGATTTTTAATGGTGTTTGAAAAAATTGTTACTTCCAGGACTAAGAATAGCAATGCCTGGGGGGCTGGTATAGGTCTAGTAATTTATCATTTTACAGAATTTAATTTTTCAAAAACGAGTTATTATCTCTATTGATTTATGAGCTTTTAAGTTTTTATAAAACGTTTGTACGAAAAGCGCTGTAACGAAAGATTCAATTACACAAATGCCTGATCAATATTTTGGTTTCATTTTTGGTGATGTAACTTGTTTAAAAACACAGATTCAACCACGCCTGTTCTACTACAAGACGTTCTCAGCAAGAAATCGCGTTTGGCAACAAATGTGGTAGGTACTATTACAAGCTTTTCTTCGTTATCGCCTTCGTTTAGTTTTATGAATGTAAGCCTGTAGCTCAATTTCTTTCGAGTTTGAAGTTAGAGGTAGCCAAGATCGTTTGTCGTGTTATCACAAAAACTGAGTATAGAACTAGCTACTACAAGATCTTCCTTAAAAGTTTGTTGAATTAATTTGTTAACAACTGTGTCATTGAAACAAGTTCAGTAGCCAAAGAAATAAAAGTTTAGCGTAACAATAGTTCGCGAAAGTGCATAGAAGTGTGTGGAACTTGGGCGCTTCTTTTTTTCCTATTTGCGGTGCAATAGGAAGAATTGACAATAGAAGTTGCGGTGCTCTGATGAAGTGAGATGAATGTATCATTCCCTGAATTGGTTTGCCACTTGGCACCAATCATTTATGTGTGTCACCATTGAGAACAAACACTGGCAAATTTCTTAGAAAGCAGCAACTAGAATATACTGTGTGGCCTACACGAACAAGCTTCAAGTAACGAGACGCATTTCGTTTTTTGTAGGAGACTATCGTGTTGATTAGGTGTCCCAAGATATATACTTTCGTTGATTTAAGGTCATTTAGCATTGAGCACGTTTCAACATTCGGTATTTTCAATAAACTTTTTATTTCATTTGGAGCCTTTTTTTTTTTTTATTATATGCGTGACTATTGTTAAAATGTATTGCTAAACTGAAGAGAATAGCCTTTGTTACTACGGAAGAGATGTAACTATTTAATTATTCATTTCCTCTTTGAAAAGTTTAAAAATTAACATTGTCGTTATGTACCCCACAACTCTATTAGCATAGCAATGCGCCTCATACCATTTTAATGTGCGAGAAACAACAGCCGGTTTATGCAAAATTTTCAACTTAGGCCAGTTGTGCAGTTTGGTACCCTCAATCTATGTAGGTCGGATGTATAGCTACACACAGTTTGGTGATTCATCAACATTTTCTTAGGTGTTGAGGACAAAGCCCGAAAGAAGACTTACAGTAGCCTACGAAGCCAAAGGGGGGAAAAATGTCCGTCTGTGGAAATACATCATCACAATATCTAATGTTAAACAAAGAAAGGCAAAGACAAAGTTCTATTAATCCTGATGGAATTGTACGTATATATATACAAGAAAGAATCTCGAAGCTGATCGAGCGTCAGTATTTGTTGGGCGAGGATGGGCGCTGTTGCGTCGGCGCAAGACCGAAATGGTTTGGCAACAGACGTACTAACAGAAGAAAAGGAGGAGAAAACTAGAGAGGGAAAGGAGAAAAGACAAGATGTGATCCTCTAGTTTTACATGGCAACGAACTAGTCCGTTCTCTATCCTTCGACAGTTCACACGCACCACCTTGATTTTTAAAAATTGTTTTTTGATAGCAATTGAAAGTTAATAGATTTTGCAAGTGTTAAAAAAGCACAAAAAAACAAACATTTTTGGAGGTTGTTGGCGCCAATTCCCCTATAAAACACGGGATTTTCTTATGGATTAAAACTACTTCAATCAAAAAATTCAGACGGCGGGAATATCAGGTCTGGCTTCTAAACGAAGTTCATTTTATTCAAAAAGAGAAAAAGGCGTGAATTTCAAATAGAAGGACAATATGCAGACACAAAATATACAAAATGAAGATTCTATGAAGTTTAGGGGGAAAGTTGGCAATTTACGAATCACAGCGCATGTTATGTAAATAAACTGTTTGGCCATTATGTCGAGATCGATATGATTATTTGCTTTAGATGTGTTTAAGCTTGACGTCAGAAACCATATGATTTATAACAAACATTTCTTTTCTTGGTATACAAAAACGCTTATGGTTGAAAGCACAGCCTTCACATAGCCGTTACAGAAATATGTGCAAATTATTTCTAATATATACGGCATGCCGGGGATTTAACACACGGTGGGGAGGGGGATGGCGATGGCTCTGAGCTGACACTATTAAATCATCAAGCTTCCGTTTTCTTTCCTATTCTGCACGAATAAGATGGCGTGCAAAGTGGGAAGCTGGCTAAACAAAACCTTTATAGCGTAACTAGCACACTTTTCTTTTTGGCCTCACCGTGATTGTTTGAAGAGGATCATGTAGTATACTCGTATTTGGTGCGTCCATTTCTATGGTTAATATGACCTTAGGGATTATGCTGTTGCAGACTTTTTTGTTTTGTTTGTTTGTTTGTTGTTGCCGCGGAACGGTAAGCGCTACGTCTTTGTTCAATCAAGCCTATTTGTACACGGAGTCGGCCAAAATTGTAAACAAATAATTGTCAGAGACTTTTCTTCTATGGTTTAAACACTGTAATTGCAATTGATTAAAACCAAGACGAAGAATAAGCGGTTGGCAAGTTTGAGACAAGTAGCATCAAATAGATTTTTGTTTTGTTTTTTTCCGGTGATTCAAAATCGAATTTGAAAAGCTTCTCGAAATGTCTTGCTGGAAGAAAAGGTCACCCTTAGACGTTATTTAAAAAAAAATTTTATCTTAGGGAATACAAGATGGAGATTTATAAAAGATTTCACTTTAGGACACAAAGCGTTTGGAGACAAAGTAGGTTTTCTTTGGCGGATGTGCTCAAGAAAAGTAAATCGATCGGGAGCAGGGCCTCCGAGATTGGTCTGAGCTGCTTACACAGCGGTCCACAAACTAAAAAAAAAAAAATTAAATAATTAATTTTAAAAAATCTTACACCTGCTTCGTTTTCAAAAATATGTCTGCGTTGGCTCTTTGTCCTCAATCAGATCAACTCTGTCAATTTTGCTTCAAATTCGATGGTCGTTCAGGATCAAAGATGGCTAGGATCTCTTCCTTTGTCTGCAGAACGAGTTAAAAGTTGTGCGTTCCTGAAATAGATCTCGCGAAATCAATAATGACTAGTTAAAAGTCTCTACATAGCAGCCAACGAACTAATGGTCGTCGTTCGCGGTTGTTCGACACGAGTAAACAATAATTTCCATGAAAAATTCATTTGATATTTCAGAAAAAAAAAAAATTCCGAAAGAAAGAAAAAAATCATATGGAAAATTCATTCACGTGATTGCAGTTTATCATTGTTTTGAATGTTTGTGATTAAGCATAGCGGCAAGTTCTCTGAATTTAACGTTTATTCAGCCATATTCTCAATCATAAGAGCTACGAATAAAAATGCCGGAGATAAAAAGAAAGGAAGTAGCTAACGGATAATATGTAAGCCATCCGTACGAGCAGAACAAAAAAAAAAAAAATCATAAAAAAAAACGTGACTGTTGAGAACTCACGCCGAATGGCAGAGCGTTTGAGAACGAGCGTAGAAAAAAAGAACGGCTGCAAGGGAAAGAATGAGAGAGGTCTTGACTAGTGGAATCGATTTTGGAACTAAGCCAATAGCTGGGGCGGAGATGCTGAAATGGGCAACGGAGAGAGCAGGCAAAGAGAGGAAACACTACCGTCTTCGAATGTAGAGGGTGTTCCTACGTACTAGACAAAAATTTCGGACAGTTTGATTATTGCTGTCAGACAAAGACTCTGATCAATCTCTGCCGGTGCCCTATAAAGCTCTACTTTCCTTTAGAATTAGATTTTCTTTTATTGTCTTGTCTTTGGCAGCTACATGTGCAGTTGGGAATCGTATGGCGATAAAGAAAATTAAAAAAAAAAAAAGAAAAAGGAAATGTCTCAACAGTGACGGACACGAGTGCCTTTTGTGTAGCACCAAGGATGACAACGATTAGCGCAGTTTTTTTTCCTATCACATAAGCTGTTTCAATTCGACACAACTCCAAGGTCATCAGCTGTCTTGCCATCAATTAAGTGAATTTAGTGGACTTAGTATATTATGTGTTCTCGGAGACGCATCCCAACAATCGATATTGGATAGCCGTTTAAACTATGCAGCTATTATTTCAGTAAGCTTACTGACAGCGGATTTGACAGCTATAGAGGAAAATGTCGCGAAAATCGAAGAGTTACGCATCTCGTAAATTTAGTTTTTTTTCGAATTATTATATATACATTCTCTGAGGACAATTCACGAATATCGCATCAACCTCCTTCTGGAATTGCAAACCGTTCGTTTTACGAATGATGAGTGATTCACTAGCTGGCAGGCAGGTCTAATATGCAATCCACTATATATTCAGAGTTATATGCAGAAAAACTGTGCTAAACTAAGAATTCATTCCAAATTCGTATAATATCACACATCATTATTATATCTATATCTATCTAGCTGGTTTAGCTATTTTGGCCTTATTTTATTGGGAATACAAATCCATGAAAGCGCGTAATGTACGACAGCTTGTTTATATACTACGCAGGCCACGACGGAATTCAATTATTTACAAGTGCCTTGGATGGCCCTTGTCAGTGGACAGAACGAGATCGTAATACCAACAT
Source organism: Daphnia magna (assembly GCF_020631705.1). Taxonomy (NCBI): domain Eukaryota; kingdom Metazoa; phylum Arthropoda; class Branchiopoda; order Diplostraca; family Daphniidae; genus Daphnia; species Daphnia magna. The sequence goes on along the minus strand of NC_059185.1, from coordinate 8,918,537 downwards.
GTTGTGATATGTGTGCTATCTACTTGAAGTGAACGCCAGTTTCCAATATCATTTTTCCACATCGGATTCGATGCTAACTTGAAGTGGCACGCAATCAGGATTTGTTCGCTGATTCACCGCAGTTAAAAGAAACGATACGGGAATTATTTCAAAGATGCGGAACACCTATTCGCCTCCACGTGATAAACGCTTAGTTTGATTACAATCTATTGGTCATTCAACACGACGTGTCTTTTTGGACAAGAAAATGTATAAGAAAGTATAACTTTTATCGTTCTAGCAAGACTTCGGATTGAAAATCGTCTTTCGTGAATAACAAGGGGGGAAACCGGTGAAAACTTTTTGAGGCTAACGCACTTGCTACTCGTGTAATTCTATTTAATAGTATAGAAGTATTTAAGTATATTCCCAGCGTATATTTCTACAGGGAAGTTGGTCTAATTAACATATTCCATAAAAATCAATTCTTTGTTGAGTGTATAAAACCTTGACGGAAAACTATAGGTCCACTTTTAGTAAGTCCAAATGACCTACCAAAATGAAATGGATTAAATTCGACCGAAGAAAAAACGATAAAAAACAATTGGCTTTTCCGCAAAAAAAAAAAAAATACGAAAAGAGTCACATTCTAGTTACGATTCCAAGTACCCCGCTCCGTTCGTTAAGCCCAGAAGCTATCGGTACTCCTATAGACGCGGTCAAAAACGAACGGCAGCTAATACTCTCTTCACGGTAGCCAAGAATTGCTAATCAAAACTACCAACAACTTGGGTCAAAAGTTTGCGTTAGCCTACAAAAATGTGGACTGGATTAAACCTCCAGTCCAGCTATATATTCGTATAAAAGCCCAAAGCATAAAAATGCATAATATACGTATGTCTGGACACAATGACCGAGACAGACATATTTGCGTGAAAACAGGGAAAAATTCAAAAAAGTCGAATCCCAGAACTTTTCGTCCAGTCGTAATGCCATGAGTTTGAAACTCCAGAAAGAGCTTTTATACCAGCCTGACGGCGCCATGCCTTTTGCATTCGGAGCGTAGTCTTTCTTGTAAATTTACTTGGCTAAAATCAAGCTAAAAATCAGCTCGAATGAATCCGGTTAAGACTAAACAAAGAGAGTATAGGCTACTAATAAAACCACACATTAAGTGTAGCCTAATGCTTTTAGGCCTATATACTATTTAACAGAAGAAACTATTGAAGGACGAAAAGCGATAAAAAAGGCAAATGAAATGTTTCTTTTACACACGGTCGCTTTAACCGTGACAAGAACGATAAATTATCTAATCTGTGAAGATTGAAATTCTCAAGGTCTATCGGTAAAAGACTTTTGAAAACATGATTAATCGCTGTGTGGCGCCGTGTTGCATATGAAATTTTTCCGTGTTGTATTTTCGTGTTATCCTTATTCCCATCGCTGACGACTAGCTTTTAAAATGTCTAGAACTGTTTCTTGCGTGATTCTCAAGTTGACAAATGACGAACTGCAGGTGCTGCGTAGAAGGCCTTGAACGCGTTACCATGGTAGCAGCTGTGAATAGCTTTCAGAATATTCCGTGATTTTTCTCCGATCGGAGTAGTTTCTCAAAAACCTTGCATTTATTACTTTATCTAGAAAGAAAAAAAAAAAAAAAAAGAAAAAGAAAAAAAATGGTGGAAATCTTAAAATTCATGACTCACAATGCTGATGGAACGAATTGTAAATGATGAATACGGCGGCCGAATCGAAATGACGAAAATTGCTTTTCTCATTTTCGCAAAGAAAGGCGGGAAGACTAATGGTGCAACAAGTTCATTCAATTACCATCCTATTGCTTTAGCTCGATTTAGCCAGCGCTTGTTTGGTTATTTTTAGATCGTTTCCCTGCAGACCTGATCAGTCGCAACGGGGAAATTGCTTATTTGTTTGAGCCTTGGTACTCAGCAAACCGTTTTCTATGGCGAAAAATCCTTCTTCTACAACTAAACACGAGCATCGGAAAAGAGTTTAAAGAAAACATTAAAAAAAAAAGTAGCTTTACAAGTTCGAACATCGTGCAGACTAGTCATTTGATTACAAAATATTCCTGTTAAGTGTCAAAGCCAACGATGGTCTTCCGTTTAAGTGTAAAGCCGCGTTTAATCTTGGAATGTGTCTGGCGTTCTTTACATCGTTTATGTCGAAATGCCATTCGACAAACATATCTTAACCACAGAAAACAGAGAACATTAAAACCTAATAATGTCACCTTTGAAGCTGGCAATAAAGTAGCGCGTTGCTGAATTAAACGCGGATTACTCTTTTGTCTGAAAATGATTAAATTTTAATTTCAAAACTGCGTTGCTCTAGTCGAAGGAAACGAACGGGTGAAAATGTATTTCAACGTTTCTTTAGTACTCGTTTTTATTGGCCTCATGTCTTTATCTTCAAAGCCAGCGCTTTCAAAGCGTATAGTGTAATCTAGTGAGAACATTTCTATAAAACCATCCGCTCTCTTGCAGAAAGAAAAGTGGGGCACCAATTTCTAGCGTTATACGGTGGCAAGAAAGCTGTCAATTGTCTCTTTACACTCGACTGAATCCTATCAACACCATGAGAACCCGCGATGCCGACCTCCGAGATACGCTGTTTCCGCCCACCAATCAAATGGTATTTTTTCTTTCTTCATCACACATTCTTGTAGCACAAGCACGCATTTTAAGGACTGCACCGTATGTTATTGTTAGAGCGTGAGTGTTGCCATAACTTCATGGTGACAACAACAACAGTTTTCTTATTAAATCTTTCAGAAATTCTCGAACAAGAATGTGACATTTATTTTTAAACGTTTATATGTTCAGGATTCTTTATTTCCCTGCTCTAGTTATTCAATGAAGCCTTTCAAAAAGATCAGTAACGAAATGCATTCAAATGTGCATTAAAAATCACATATTCATTCTGATAGGGCAGTGAGCTCGCATACCTAGTTAACAAATTCTGTGTCGTTAGGCAAAAGCCAACGCATAAAATATCAAGGCGCCAATAAAGTTCAACGCTAATGAAATAAGTTTTCAAATTAACTTCTCACATTTCGTTGGTTTCCATCTATGGAAATCTTCGGTGGCATTCTTGAAAGCGGACTCGAAAACAGTTTCCGTGAGTTATTAAGTAACACAGAAGGCCATGTCGTACAATCAAAAATGATTGAACGCGAAATTCCGTTATATAGATCCTGATAATTCTTTAAGAACACACAAATCATAAGACGTTGGGGATTCAACAAATGTTTCATAAAATAACAGGAAAGCCAAAAAGTGGGTGGCAAAAGCGAAACATACTGTTCCAGCTATGAGCATTGTGGATCAAAGATTCAAGAGTGTCCTGAAGATGCCGAAGACATGCTGCCACACAAAGAAATGGGTCAACTTTCGTTCGAAGAAAAGAAATTCCTTCTCGCCGTCGAGCAGGGGAGATGTGGCCACTGTCAGAAGGTAAGATTTGAAACTAGTCCACCAACACACTGATGATAGTTTCTGCAAATAAGTATCAGTTGTTGACATAAATCCAAGAACTTCTGTTTTCCCCGATATTCGATCTGCATTTTCTTTTTTTTTTTTTTGCCTATGTATTTCTTTTTACGCAACGATAGGAATCTGCATTATTAGAAATATTGTACCCCCTTTTTACTTCCTTCTTTTTTCTATGAGAGATTTCGTTTGATGAGAACGATTTGGGTAACAGTTTTGCATTCACTTGACTCGCACATACGTGATGTTATGAGAAAAGAAATATTAGATATACGGCAAGATATACGTCCTTTGGGGATGTTCAACCCTAATGTTTGCCATCCAACAACGCGCGCGTAAAATGGCTGCAATCGGGATATCTAACGGATATAAAAATAGTAAATACATTGGCGATAGTCACTGCTGTAGCTCAATACCAAGAGCCGCTTTCTGTGCTTACGCGCACGTTGCCGGATAGGAAACATTAGCGTCGGATACGCCTATGGTCGTTTCCGCGTTTCTGTACACGTTTCCTGAACACATAGAGTATGTCAATACTATAAGCTTGTTTTTGGCAAAAAAAAAAAAAAAAATGAATAAAAAATGCCATGGCCTAATCATGCTGCTCTTCCTGTCATTTAACACGCTGTTCACGTAATGTGTGCATCGAACATCGACCACTGCAAGTTTAATGTTATGCATGTGTTCCCCTCTAATGTTAAAACATTCCACCATTTCGGTGGATTTGTAGTATTTTCCTACAGAACGAGCTTTCTAGGAATTTGGAAAACAAAGCGCAAACTTTTTATTCAAGTTTGGCGCTATAATAAATGTTTTAAAAGAACTGTGTTTGTCCTCGCCCTGCGTGTATTTCCCCAGTTTCACCCGGTTGATTTTTATTCTGCAGATTCCTGACGAAAAAAAAAAAAACTTAATCATAAATAAACAAAGTAGGATTTGTTTTTTGTCAATGCTAAATTTCTGGAGCAGCTTTTTCTTCCGTATCTACAATTCAAGAAGTCAGAATTAGATGTTAAAGTATAAGTAGATTTTTAAATTAAACTTCCATAATAATAAGCCCCTTGAACAGTCTACTTTATCTTCCATTGAAGCATTGGAAAATCAAGATTTCCAACATCATCTTCTTCCTAAACCTTTTGTCATAATTGCATGTGTAAGCGGAATTTTTTTATCGAGATGGGCAAAGTCAATGAATAAAAAATGTTTTCCCGTATCAAAAATCTGGGGGAAAAATGTGTTTAAAAAAGGCATCCCAGAGCAAGAGTTCATTCAACTTTTCTTTTTCTTTTTACTTGTTTACCTTTGAAAATGTTTTTGTAAAGAGCTTTGCTAACAAATTAAATATTTAAATCCGAGTAGGATGCTGCAAAGGGCGCGAGATACAAATTACATCGACGTCAACTGCGTGGATCCTCTGGGACGTTCTGGGCTCTTAATGGCCATTGACAATGAAAATCTGGAAATGGTTGAACTTTTGATTGAATATCGAGTCGAGACGAAGGACGCTTTACTGCATGCCATTTCCGAGGAGTACGTTGAGGCCGTTGAAGTGTTGCTCGACCATGAAGAGACACTACACAAAGAAGGCGAACCTCACGTAAGGCGAATTTCAATTTAAAAAGGATTCATCAACTTTTAGCAACAGCTTATCATAGATGCTTAGAATAATTGCTTTTGAAAAGTCTAGTTTATTCATCTATTGATTTTTGAATTTTGCAACATGTAAACAACATTTGACGTATCCACTCGAACAGAGTTGGGAGGCTTTGCAACCGGATACGGCAACTTTCACCCCCGACATTACACCGTTGATCCTTGCGGCCCATAGAGACAACTACGAGATCATCAAGATTCTATTGGATCGGGAGCCAAACTTCCAGCGCCACACGATGTTAGGTACAAACGTTAGACCGACAGGTCGATTTTTCTTCTTCTATTTAAATCAATACTTCATAAAAAAAAAAAAAAGGAACATGCGCTGATATCCTATAAAAATCAGTCTGACTCAACACTATCGTCGTGTCATAACTTGCGTTCAACTATACTTTTTTAAGTGTGTTGTTGAATTTAAGAATCGTAATCGGCCAGTTGAACACGGGCATTTATTGCGATATTCGAAGCTTTTACAGCTATCAGCCAACAGTCGAGTGTTTTCGTGGGCAACGAGATAAAAATAGTTCAGCAGACAGGAGAAACGTTTAAAAAAAAATGCTATTAACTTAGCATAAACATTTACGTCTTTTTCTTTCGTTATGGTTTTTTTTATTGGGCAAGTCGATTCGATTCGATACATCCCAGAATATGAAGAGATCATGCCTTCCACCTCAGTTCGGCTTTTGAGTCTCGGGGTAATCTAGCAGAAAAACTTCAAACGAAACAAACGGTATACTGGCAACTAATTGAGTGCCACGCGAATGCACAGAGAAGAGTCGAAAACAGGCAAGAAAAGCCGAGTGAATTAATCGACGGGTATAGCTTGGTATTTAATTGTTTTGTTATAAGCTGCAGTATAACAGCGACCTACGTTAGATAGGCATCCCAGTTAACTGATGGGAATGAGAAAGGCCAACTGCAGACAGACAAACATATGCAATATGTTTATTTTACGAAGCGGATTGTTAAGTAAGCAGGCAGAGTTCACGTTCAATCCGTCTTTTTTTTCAATTTCTTTTTTGTTCGTTTCATTCTATTAAAAGCTAATCATTACACTGTCGAAAAAATCTGGTTTTCAAGTAATCAACTCCTCAGCAAATGTTATCTAGTAATTAACTTCACGCTTCATTGCTGTTCAATCAACAAACTGACATGTACCCAAACGGTAGTTATTATACAACATTGAAAAAGTTTAGCAGAAATTTATCATGAAAATTAGCTGCCTGGGTTTTTCTTAAATCAAACAAAAATGGGAATGGGAAGAACGACAAGGACCAAGAATAGCGGTAATCTATTATTAATGGCTTCACAGCCGTTAAAATCAAGTTAATATAACTTTTTCATCTGCTGCCAATAAGTCGAGGGCTTTATAACAGCAGCACTTTCGTTATAACTTGTACCGACGAGTGTCGGGTCAAAGAGACTGAGGGAGGAGGAGTTGGCACTGCCCATTTCCGCAATCAAAAGAACGGCAAAAGAAATGGATGTTAACTTGCCTGAGAGCCAAACCACCAGAGGGAAATCGATAATGGAGGGCTATATAGATACGGACACTTTATGCGTTTGAACTGGTTTCCAGTCAAATGAACTGAAACTTCGAATCAACGCCCCATCGCTCTGCCGTTTACCGTCATCCATTACCTTCCACAAACAGACAGCGTCCGTTTTATTATAGAAAACGGAAATGATAAACGATCGGATGCTGTCTTTTTTATTTTTTTCGCTGTGGTGTACTAATCAATAACGCAGTTTTGACAGCAAACAGGAGAAGCCTTAAAGGATTTCGTTTCTGTTTGCAATAGTGATCATCATGTGATTTCAAAATATTGATTGAAACATAATTTCAAGTAATAGAGACGCTAGATAATTAAAGATCGATTATCCTATCAGATGTAGCCTACACATTCCACTAGAATCCTATTGCACATGGCATTCCTGTCAGGGGACTATTGTACACAACATTCTATTCAAACTTACGATAGGAAGTATATCAAGCTCAGAATCCCGGTTTCTGCTCAACATCGCCACGCGCAGCTTACGCATTTAACTTTCGACGCAGAAGCTGCCTTATTTTTTGTTTTTCTAAACTGGAATTAACTTTGAAAATTCCGGTATGAAATGCTAGAGCGGCCATTCAAGGGAAACATCTGCTTTGCGTGGGCTGCCATCACGGTGAAAATTCGTTGACTTTGAAGCAGACACAGCAGCTATAAAGTCATGACTGGGATTATACTTCCTCATCGCACCTCGTGCGCCGTAATCATACCGCCTAGGAATCATGTTTATACTTTGCATCAGTTGTCATCTCGACGTTGTAAACATGACTTTAAAAAATAATACTTTTCCCCGCTTTTTTTTATTGGAACTTATTTGAAAGTTTGAAATGTTTCTTGACACGATTGTCAGGAACAATGGTAGCATATCAATAAAATGTATGCCTGAGAGAACAACTAATAACAACAAGGCACCTTTTCAAAAATGTACCCAAGAACCTTATCGCTTGCTTTCAGTCACAATAGTTGCCAGCCTTTTTTTCTCTTCGTTTTGATATAGCTCAGCTTGAACGTTCCTGTTCCTCAAAGTGTAATTATTTTTATCCGGCTGGCAACAAAGACAACAACATCTTTCGGTAAACTCAGCCTCTGGCGTAGACAATGTGGTCCTCGACGCAAAAATGATCAAAGCATTTTCGCATTCGTCCTCCCAAATTTTGATCACGCAATTAAGAAACGATGGAACGGAACAATTGCGTCGACATTATATAGGACTTAAACCGCGGAAGATAATAGAACGTTATTGGTTAAGATGTATCTTTTTTCTTTTTTTCTTTTAAATAATATCCGTGTAGATGTGGGTGTATCGATTGCGTGACATCAAGGCAGAAGACAGTCTACGTCACAGCCGATCCCGGATAAATGCCTACCGAGCTCTGGCTAGTCCGTCACTCATCTCTTTATCGAGTAAAGATCCTATCCTGACAGCTTTTGAATTAAGTTGGGAATTGCGCAGACTCAGCTTCATGGAACACGAGTTCAAAAGCGAATATCAGGTAAGATAAACTAATCTAATTTTAATAGCTTGAAAAAATGATTCGTTCGTGAGAGAATGTTGCATAACTGAGATATGAAAATGACCAGCAAGAATCGCTCAATTTCAACCCTGTCAGTTACGTAAAAATGTGCCCTGATAAGCTTGTGTAGACTAATTGATGAAACTTGGCTACTATTACGGCATTGTTATGCGTACGATTCGACATATTCGACCTTATTACGCATACCAATCCCATAACGTATCATTGAATAGCGAAAATGCGCTCATTGTGATAGCTCGCTAAGAGCGCTTTCATCGTTAATAAGAGTTATTTTTAAATGCAACCAAGGAATTGAGGAAACAATGCCAAGATTTTGCTACTGCCTTGCTTGATCATACACGTAGCTCGTACGAGCTGGAAGTCATGTTGAATCATGACCCCAAGGTCCCGCTTTCGAACACGGAGATCGGATGAGTCTCAACCGGCTGAAATTGGCCATAAAATACCGTCAAAAAAGGTAATGTCCGCTAACTGTACTCAATAATGGACATCCTTAATCCATAGACTTTATCTTCTTATTTTATATTTTTTCACTCGATAGTTCGTGGCACATCCAAACGTGCAACAACTCCTAGCTTCCATATGGTACGAAGGCCTGCCAGGCTTCCGACGCAAAAACATGATACTGCAGAGTTTAGAAGTCATTCGAATAGGGTGCTCTTTCCACTTTTCTCCATCCTCTATATTTTATTTCCGCATTCGCGTGCGGGAAAACGTTACGCAAGCCGTTCATCAAGTTCATATGCCACTCTGCTTCGTATTTCACCTTTTTGTGTAAGTACACTACGCTGTCAATTTAATGCGCTAGATGGAAACGGCCATTTAGTGCTGATATTCCCCGTTCGTTTTTAGATGAAAAGTCAAGTTAACGATGGAAACAAAAGTCTTCTTATCAATAATGACCGCGTGCACTTAAAACTAGTGACCATATACTTTCCTGGGATTGTTTGAAATGTTCTACGGTAGCGAATAAGGATATAGAAATTGCGTTCAAAATTGAACATCATGCGTGGGTCAAGAATTCTTGAATTTTTAAAGAATCTCTAAGTGGGAACCCTCTTTTACTTTTAGAATGAAAATGTTGATCGATATTTATTGCTTTGTAAAGTTTTATTTCATTAAGTTCACCCTAGTAACTGGGACGTTAGGGAGATATGGCCGTCGGCCACCTTCAGGTATGGCAAAATATTTACCTATACAACTGGGTATATGTATAAAAGGGCTGGCAAATTGTGAGACCGCTCATAACGCTGGAACTGGAACGCGTCAAAACAAATCTTTTCGTTTTCTTTTTTCTAATAGTCTTGCTGATTCTCGCATCTCAACGAGTTGAAACGGTATTCAAGAACTGGGTCGGGCGACTTCCTGGCGTTCTTGAAAAATGGATTTCTGATGACGTCACTACCAAACGAGGAGCTCCCCCAACAATGATTGAATGGCTCATCTTAGCCTGGGTTTGCGGTAAAGTATAAAACAAAGAAAATATTTTTAAGGGCTTTATTACCAACCAATTTGTTAGAGTTACGAACACTGTGTCTGTGTGTCGAATACTGCATTCAACTAGTTAGATCTGCATTATTTTTTTTTACTGTTATTTTGCAGTCTATTTCTGATTCTTTTTTTTTCTAATTCTCAGTTTAGTTCTATTTCTGCACAGTACGCTTTACCAAACAGCCCATTTTTTGTGTTTTCTAAATCAGTCGATAAGATTATCAGTCAAGCAAGCGAATGAAAATAAGCATCTGCCTGAATGGAATTTCTAAATTTTGCTAATAGCTTTTTGTATACGGTTGGTTAATATCTATGGCAACCTTTTCTAGGTAATTGATATGTTCTCTGTACGTATAGCGTGATGACGTACTGGATAAGCCTGTTTGGTTACCATACCTACCGCTTGGTTTCACCTTCTTTATATCCCGTTTTTGTTTTATTCTTCTAAATTTGGTGTAATTGCGAGGGTATAGTTGATCTTTTAAAAGAACCAGCATCAGGTTTGATGCGATTTACTTGTTTGGGCTTTATTCCGACTCTGTTTTCGTGCGTGCGTTAATCTTTGGAGAAAATGCAACTTCAGTTTTTGGGATTTTGATCAAACGTCGGTGTTCGTGTTTTTTAGCTCACATTTTTTTTTATGGCTTCATTATGTTCTCTTTAATGACGGGCAATTGATCATGGCGATGAAATAGGTTTAGTTTGGAGCGAAATCAAGCAGCTGTGGGATGTCGGTTTACAGGAATATGTAGGAGATATGTGGAACGTCATCGACTTTGTTACTAACGCTCTCTACGTAGCGACTGTCGCCTTACGCATCGTTGCGTTCTTTCAAGTAAGTAGGATCATGATTCCTTTTATCCTCGTAATTATTGAACGCACACTCCTTCCGAAATGCTTAAGTAATCCTGTACGAAATAAATAAATAAATAAATAAAATCGAAACTGCCAAGGAAACCGTAATAATTAGACATACTGTAACTTAGCTGGCGGAAATTTCATGGAATAAAATTACAGCCAAACTTGCTTTTCTCTTCCCTTTCATTGTTAGCATTTTTCGATGAAAACGTTTGGATGCACTTACCCTTTCAAAGTAAAAAAATTCTATTATACTTAAGAATTTTCGTTGTACATGTAGCCTACATATGTATATTATGATCTTATTTTGGGACTATTGGTTAAATTGATCGTTTTCTTATTAAAGGTCCAAAAGGAAATGGCAAAAAACGCGAATTCAGCCTCTTTGCCTCGAGAAGAATGGGACACTTGGGATCCAATGCTGATATCAGAAGGCCTGTTTTCCGCAGCTAACATATTCAGGTGCCGTATGGCTTCTATTCTCATAAACATCAAATAAGAAAGGCTTAAGAAACAGCAAAATTAGTCTACGCGTGATCATCTAAAATTTTGATTATCTTCTAATAAGGAACTGACGAAACTAGCCGAAACAAGTGGTATAGGCTAACAAAAGCCTTTCTCTTGTTTCGAACCCCACAGCAGCAGGGAATAGTCATTTTTCGTTTTCTTTTTTTTTGTTTTCCCCTATTTTTATTTCTATGAAAAATAAAATGTACAGTAAGTATAAACTTAATTTATAGTAATGGAAACAATTCGTAGTAGACTAGCTATACACTCATCATATGTTTACAGTAGTTACAGTATATATGTGGCACGTATGAAGCTACTTCACCAAGTCATTCCTATAAGGTTTTTGCAACCAGAAATTTGAGTGAAAAACAGAAAAGAGCGTTATCGATTGTTCCAAGAAAGACAAACCAGCTAGGCCTAATTTGTTTGAAAAAAAAAATAAAATAATAACAATAAAAATAATTTTTTTGTATGCCACTAGACAATCTAATAAAGTAGCTCATAGATGCTTTCAACTCCCACAATTTGTTTGGCGAACCGGTTCTGTGATAAAGCTTTCCACCATTACTTGACACAATAAAAAAAAAATATATGTAAAATAAAGGAGTCTTCATTCTAGCCAAGTTTTATCACATGGAAATGAACCAATTCATGCACCATAACCCGTTACCGCCCGTTACATTAGGTAAAAAAAAAAGTTTTGTAGTGAACATTGTGACGGGTATAGTCGGCAATTGATGTTCACAAATGATTGATTTCGTGGAAATATTAATGGCCCCGATTAATGGCTACTCGTCACGGGGTTTAATGGGGTACTTACAGCAGAGGAGCGGAAGTTTCACGTATAGATTCAATTATTTCTTGAGGCCGCCGCCTAAAAACAGTTAATTGAATGCAGTTTGACGCTGTCAGACATCGAGAGACCAAAATAGACCATTGCGTTTTGTTTTACTCATCTTTCCTTTTTCCCCCTCAATTCTTATTATTACCGCAATGGTGAACATTTGTGGCAATTCCACTGTTTAGCCCTGCAGTTTGACAATATAGACGATTTTTTTAAAAAATACATTGGTCGAATAGCTACGCAAGGTACTGTATCACGACAGTCGACAGCAAGACAAATAGGGGATCTCACATTACTATATTAAGTAGAATGCTAATCTATAGAAATATTCGGAATGGAATCACTGGAAAACAAAAATTAGCGTTAGAAGTTGTTATTTTTATGACTGTTAACAGCCTGAAACCATCGTCGATGCGACAAGAATGCTAATCTCGTGATGCTGTTCAACATTTAGTTCTTTGAAGCTGGTCTACATCTTTTCCGTCAACCCTTATTTGGGTCCGCTGCAAGTTTCCCTCAGCAGGATGGTAATGGATATTATGAAATTCTTCTTCCTCTACGTCTTGGTTCTTTTCGCTTTTTCCTGCGGTAAAATACTTTTTTATCGTGCTTTAAATTATGGTTCACGAATTTACGACCTTTACATGGGCACTTCTTTTGCCACGGCACCCCCCGATTCATTCGGTACGTGCCAAAAAGGCTTGAATCAGCTCCTTTGGTATTACGCTGACCTAGAAAAGCAAGCCTGTGACGCACCTAGGCACGGCAAATCGGATCCGGACGCTTGTATTGTGTGGAGGCGATTTTCAAAGTAAGTATACTTAAAGTCCATGATAAAAGTGCTGTCAAAATAAATAAAGTCTTTTGTTGGTGCCCTCTTTTATTTTGACCCAGCTTGTTCGAAACATCACAGACTCTGTTCTGGGCTGCTTTCGGCTTAATTGATCTCGACAATTTCGAGTTGGTTGGCATAAAAAGCTTCACACGTTTCTGGGGCCTGCTAATGTTTGGCTGTTATTCGGTCATCAACATCGTGGTTCTACTCAATCTCCTCATCGCCATGATGAATCACTCTTATCAACTGATTTCCGTGAGTCATAAGCCGCACCTAAAGCGTGAATGGCTTTCTACGCAATGTAAACAATTTGGCCAGCCACTAGAATTCACCTGCTGAGGTTGCAGCTGAAGAATAATTGACAAATGTGTTTTTAACTCTGATTACGTCTTGCAAACCGAGCCATTGATGAATTAGAATTTATGAAAATTGGCTTGCGTTTAACCTGATTTTTATTCTGATTCGTATGCCGGAATTTTTTTGGAACCCTGTATGGATTCTCCATAAACTTAAGCTCTGAGCCGATGGTAGTTTATTAATGGCCATAAGAGAAAATTATATGACTGTATAGATTTAAATTTTGTTCTTTAAATTGACATTTAACTACAACATCATTTCTTTCTCAAAAATTGGCTGAATTTCCATAAAACTTGCTATGGAAGGAACGGGCTGACACGGAATGGAAATTTGCTAGAAGCAAATTGTGGATTAGCTATTTCGAAGAAGGAGGAACGGTCTGTATTTCTAAATCGCGGTATATTTTGCGGAACAATTTCTCGGCATTAATCATGTTGCGCATTAATCACAGGTTCCACCACCTTTCAACATTATTCCGACACCGAAAAGCGTGTGGTATGTCATCAAGTGGGCATACTGCCAGTGCGTTGGGAAATCTTCTCCACATAAGAAAGAGCACATGAAGACCATTCGGGTACGAATTATGACACCCATTGTAACCCACTCGAGTATATTTTGCATATTTTTTCCCCACTGGTTTCGTAAAGGTCGCTGTTCTTTCAATCCAGTTCACCTTTTGAATTTTATTATTTCCCACAAATTACTCCGAAAAAACAAAACAAAAAACGACTGCATAATTCTGTGTTATTGCTTCTCAGAATATCATGCGGAACTTGGTGCGCCGCTACGTAACAGTTGAACAACGCAAATCAGACAACCAGGGGTAACAGAAGACGACGTCAACGAGATAAAACAGGACATTTCCGCGTTCCGCTGCGAGCTGATTGAAGTGCTCAAAAACTCGGGCATGAACACATCAACAGCGACGGGTGTTGGGCAAGGTATCTCCTTTGGGAGCATCAGGGTAAATTGAGTACTTCATTTTTTTATTTGTCATTACTTCCCTTCAACGCAGCCTTTATCTTCGCATTGTTTTTGTTAATCAGCTTTTCTATCCCGATGCATGCTATTATTTTAGACGTCTCTATCCTGCCTGTGTTCCGCATCTCTTAACGCATCTTTCTCCTTTCTTCACACGGCGTTATGGTAAATCATTCACGACATCTAGCGGTAGTTTTTTTATCTTAAGACGATTGAAACGAATGTTAGATCCACATAGTTTTCACCATAAAACCCACAGTTAGATAATTTATTATTCCGCGCACTTTAAATCAACTTCGCCATCAGCAAACAACGGAATTCGACATCCTGCTTTCATTTTCTTTGCTTAGAGTGAGTGTCATTATGTGCCTGAAAACAATATTGTTGTGTCAATAATTATGAAGTGCATTGTTTGTTCGTCTATTATTACCAACTGCTTGATGATACTACCATTTAATGCCAACTTCAAGAAAAATCTCACAAAAAGTGGATTCCACTTCATGAACCAGATTCATGAAAAGAACAGACTTCATTTTCTCAGCACACATCCAATAGAATTGCCAACTTGCACGTTCATAAAATTTCACGAAAAAAGCTTTGATTTTACAACTTTAGAATGTCTGTAATCAAAACCAACAAGTAAGAGGTTTTTAGTAGCATAAATATTCGTTTTTGATTTTGTTTTTTTCATAGAAGGTTTTGGTGTTCTTGGTGTTTGTATTCATCGTCTTAAGATAGCAAACCAGTGGTACGAAAGTACGACACCTATAGATGTTTTTCCACATGTGAATTGATTTCATTTTCTCGCCGTTTTTTAAATTATTTACCTCTTTTGCAAGTGAAGTTAAACCAAATGAAAGAAAACCAACAGCTAACCCATCCAAAATTTTCTGCTGCATATCTTCACGTGTAACAACAACAACAATGCCAACGAATTTGATTGAGAGTTGGTTTCCAAAACTCGACTGGGGTTGATGGTCATTTGATTTTCGAAAGACGAAATTAAAAAAAAAATCCAATTTAAATTAACTGCTGCTTTGTCTAATTACTCACCCGGCATTTGATTTTCTGGTTAAAAACAAAAACGTATAGGCGGAAAGAAGAATCGGCAAAAAGAGCGGCGGTTGATGAAGGGGTTCAACTTGGCAAACGTCGGTGGCAGCGCCGGTCAACCAGGACTGACGTCTAGTACGCCTTCCTTAGCAGGATCCAGCACGGCCCCAGCTTTGGTCAACGCCTCTTCCCGAACGAGCATGCAGACACTGAACGAGACAAACGCCTTAGCTACCATCGTCGCCACCGGTCAATCGAACCACAGAGGCAATCCTCTGCTGCGATCGCCCATCACCAAGTTGGCGCAGTTGGCCCGTTTGGCTGGAGCGAAAAAAGCCGATTCCAAGAAAAATGGGGCAATTTGATCGAAGCTGCCAAATCAGCTAAAGGAGTCGGTCGAATGTGGGCCAGGAGTCGCAGTCGCAGCGAGGATTCTGTTTCGAGTGACGGCAGTGGAGGGACCGCGGCTCAGACACCTGTCAATACCGAAGGTTTCAATCGCCGTGAAAAATTCCTGAGATCACGAACCGGTCATCCAGTCGTGCACGTGACCGAAAATGAGCTACCTGAAGTTTTGGAAGAAAGCTGTATCGACTATGAACTCAGTGGTCGTATGGGCATTGAGACGGTAAATGGCAGTCACAGTCCCACTTTCCAGCAATCCTCATTTCCGACGAGCGTGCAGCGAACCAGCCGATCAAATAACTCTGATTTTAGAGGCAGAATCTCCGAATGTTGACAACAAAAGTGCACAGGGTTGCCACTTTGCTGCTTATTCATCAGCAGGGGATTCGGCGAACCGTCGAACCGTTGCGTTCTAAAATCGACGTCGAGCAGCCAACCAGCGGTGTTAGTTTGCGTTTTCGAAAAGGTGCCGACCTGACGTCCCCGATTTCGTTTAAAGCTTCAGTGACATCAAGAGATTGGATGGCCGGTCATAATTTACCTGACAACCTTACCCTTCCCTTTGTGGATGATTCAACTGATACTATTACGTCGAGTGGTAGTCCCATGGAAACGGTTCTCAAATCTGTAAATGGGCTTTCGTCTGGCGTTCACGACGGTGTGGCTTGTGATGATCCAATTTGTAGTGCCCAGTCTTTAGAAAGTAGTGCCGGAGGTGGGTGGCTATGAAAACAGCTATAGATGCTCATATTAAAAGAATTTTTTAAGTGCACCAACATTTGTGCTATTTTTATTTATTTTGTTTTTTCCTGCTCTATTTAGAGGAGATTTCACCGTCATCATTTGTAAGTGAAACTAAATAACGACAAAAAAGTGCTAGTTGATCTAATGTTGTTTCAGTATTTCTCACGTGTATGATGGGCTTCTTCATCAAAATCGCCACACTGCAGTCAAAACATTGCATCCTATTGATAAAACATAGAAAGTAAAGGAGTGAAGAAACAAAACAACCTCTTAAAATGTAGATTTCTTTCTTCAATTTTTAATAGATACAGTATATATTCAACTATTGGCGGCTATGTAGAAATCATTATCCTTGCATTATTTTGTCCATATTCAGTATTAGGAGTCACTGAAAGCAAACAAAATACACTTTATTTCAGTGGCTACATTATCGTAGCCGTTTTGATGCAACAACTCTTTTCTTTCTTTATTTTTTCTTTAAATTTAAAATCCTAATAATATGGCAAGACCCCTGCCGATTGAAATTCAATAAAATTTTTCTTCGGTTGGCCACTTTTTTTTTTTATTTTCATTTATTTTTCACAACCATTTATTAAATGTAGATGAGTTTAAAGCCATTTTCTTTTTGGTGCGGGGATTCCTGCTCTCAGGCCAACCCCGATTTCAATACGAAAATATAATCCACCATTATACGATTCCTCTTTACAAACACTTATGACACCCTGTTTTCCCTCCCCCTTCCTTTTTTACGAGACAATACACAAATAATTATATTTAAATTTTTATCATTTTTTTAAAAACTTCTTTCCATTCAAGGTTTGGCCCGGTTTGCCCAGCAAACCCGGCCTAACCTACCCAACTGGAAAATGTTCTAAACAGATCGCCCAAAAATCGAATGGCGGTGATCTGTGGGTAAATCAGGTAAGAGCAAGCCGGGGCCGAACCCTACTAACCGAGAATTAAAGACTAATTTTAATATTGTAACTAACCGACAGTAGATAACAATTAATATATTTGTTTACGTGGGATTGTCGTTTACGAAGGCTGACAAAGACAAATAGATATTCTCCATTAGGCAACAGCACAATAGGAATACGTTTGGAAGCAAAGAAAGGATTAGGGATCCATTGATATACACAGTGTAAACTATGTCGAAAACATGATAATATCAAGCTGCGAAAAAACAAAACGAAAACGCATTGCACATTTTTTTGTGTGTTTTTTTACCAGTCTGACCCAAGAAGCAATCAAGTTTGAATAAATAGTTTTTCTAAAATAGATTTACACGATGTAAAACGTAAAACAGATTGAAACACAGAATAGGAAAGTATAACACAAAGAAAATGAAATTAAAGCAATAGCCTTTACATCGACAAAAACTGCCATCTAAATAACCCGTAAACAACAATTTCTTGCGAATGAAGATAAGATATCTGGTTGACGTGTGATGTGTTATGTCTCCCTTACAAACGGAATCAGTTTATACCAAGAAATGGTTAACGTCGTCAACATCAAACGATCCAGTGCTATGTAGACAAAACCCATTGTTGATTGGTCCTGCTGTGACGTCAGTGGTCCCCGATGCGCAGAGGGAAATGTCGGCGGAATCGATTTACCGCTGCTGACACTGTTCTTTAGGCGCACCTCGATAATAAGTGTAGCGTGTAATGCATTGGCCGCGTCGAATAACAAAGTCTGGTGGAATTCCGGGTGACAAGTCTGTCTTACTATTCTCGTCTTTCGTACGCCAATAACTCGTTCCGCGTGGCATAGTGTTGCCTGAAAACGACACACAAAAAAGAAAAAAAAACAAAAACAAATTTGTAAGCAAATTTTTGTCGCATAAATTACATTTAGGAGAGAATTGAAAAGAATGGGACATTCTTCTTGTCTTTCTATTGTTTCCCAAACGAAATCATTCGCGATTTTCTATGGATCTCTTCGATCACTTTGATTCCGTTCAATCGGATCTTCGAATCTCTATAAAGTTACCATAAATAAATGGTAAACTAGATAACGAGGGATTATCTATAAAAACGGGGTGGTAGGTTGTTCCGTGCCGACCAACACTTTGTAGATTGACACACAAAATATACACTGACAACTATGCATTTCTTATTCAATTTGAATCGATGGTAAGATACCTTTACGTATGTATCTGGTAGAACAAGTGTTTTCCGCAATCCGCTACAAGATTGCGGGCGGCGATCACTTCCACTTCCAGTTGTCCTTGAGTGATGATTAGACCCAATTTAATCTGACCACACGATTCTGTATGAGTCTTGAATAGGCGTTCGTCTCTTGCCAGCAACGATTGACCAGGAAGAATTTGCCCCGTTCGAATTCCAGCGCCGAACTGTTTATTATTCTGGCAGACGCCTGTTTGTAGGCCATCTTGCGCATTGTATTGTGCATGCTTAACCTCTGATCGGAAGCTTTGGCTACGCCACTGGCTGCTCGGAACTCTGTGATGTTGAAGGCGCAAGGAGTCGAGGAATTAACGGCTGTTGAAGCAAAGCTTTTGATGTCCTTGCACGTTAGCAAGTTCACCCTCGCCAGCGAATACCGAAGACCCTCTACGCGACGACGGTGGTGAGGCGCAATCAGATATTCATCTTCGCAATTATAAGACCGAACCCCGTCGGGATGGAGCAAGTGAGGCGGAGGCTGACAATCCCGAGTTGGTCCAACCTTGGCTCTCCGGTTGAAGGAGAAGATGGCATATCTCAGCTGAACGAGGACCGAGGAAACGATAACGTCGGAGGCGACGGCGTTCTTTATTGTGACGACGAAGAAGACTGATCGGCATGGTCGACATTCAGTTCACAATCACGTTACGGCGCAGGACGTAGGCAGCTGTTGCTGTTAGTTCTGTTGATTCTGTTGGTCATAGGATACAGCTTTGCACAGACGTCGAGGTGAAACTGGTGATGCGTTGTTGCAGTGGCGAAGTGGAAACCACGTCGGTCGGCCATCCATCGTGATGTTTTGCAGATCCATGTTCGTATCCGCTTCACAATAACAAAAGAGTACAACCAGAATTTTTGGTAAATTTTTATACGCTATACCATACTTTATTGAAAATCAAGAACGTATAACGTAGACTACTGTATTTATTAACTAATCTAGATCTTTATACCAATTTTGATTTCTCCTTTTTGGAAAGAATCTCCCCAAAGGGACAGGGTAAGTTGGGATCACTGGAACTTCTTCAGCAGTCAGATCGGAACAGGTGAATAGGGAGTTCCAGCAGAGATCGTAAGACGATTCAACCTTATCAGTCAAGAACTTCCTGCTCCTCACTAAAGAAACGTAGAAAAATCCTTTAGTTAGCTTAAAAAGGAAATTGACGTAAAGCAAATTGAATTGGGATTAAACTATGGCCACCTAAAATTTAGGAAGACTGATGCGAGATCAGATTACTTTACCTAGAGCAGAGTGAGTATGATTTTTATCCATAGAATGCATGTTCTTTCTCCTTTTCTCCCACGTCATGGGTCTGTTGTGGTACCACAGGTGACCTCTCAGCCTCCACCACCGTCATTACCATACAAACACTACCGTTCCGCTCAATGCCACACGGACTTGAGGCTGAACGCGATAAAATAAAGGAAAGGGAGAGTCGGTGTCGGCTGCAATCATCATGACAGCTGGCGCGCTTGAGGAAACGCTGACGGGTGGGAGAAGGGGGTGTAGATCGACCAGAAGACTCAGCATCAAGAACCAGAATGCTAGACGGCAGTTTATTGGGTCTCATCAGCGGCTCATCGTGGTGCTCTATATGTTTTGCGTTGGCGTGCTGGATGGCAACGCCTCGAGCTCAACGGAGTTGCGAATTACTTGTGTGTGGATGCTATCTCCCGCTGTGCTGAAACTCCTCTTCAATGTCATCGGGTGGTCAGGTGTGGAGTGTGGTGGAGTGTGTGT